>NW_024064986.1:164111-229135 GCF_009727055.1 Benincasa hispida
CTGCCAAGGAAGTGGCACCCAAGCCTCGATCATCAAAACGCACCCCCAAAAGAAGATGCGTCCTGATTGTTGAACATAGCAATGAAGCTTCAGAGCATGAAGAACATGAAGCTGAGCCTGAACTTCTGGCTGAAAAAGCATAACCAGCCCTTGATTTTACTTCCCATGACTCACCATTGGCCCTGCCAGAAGGGAGTCCTGATCAAACGCACTAAGAACCAACTCTTATGGATCAGGACATCCCTTATTCTCTTCCTTCGCCCCAACCAAGTCCAATTCCCAACTTCGTGCCTTCTCTAATAATTTTGGAGCCAACTGGGCTAGGGTCAAGCAACGTAGCAAATCTTGAAGACCCAGTTGGAAGAAATGAACCAACACCTCAACGCAACACAGACTTGGAAGAGTTGAAAACGTTTATCAGTGATCAGCTCAGACCACTGGCCGCATCTCTAGAAGGTCTTTAGCAGCAGAATCGGGTACTAAGGGATTATTTAAGGCAACAAACAAGACGGATGCAAGACCAATTTGTTTACACAACGCAATACATTAATTAGGTCTTGGTCGGAATGTTTGCTCTGGCTCCACTACCTGCTCATCTTAGAAACCCCTTACGCTTCATGGATGAAAACCCTGAGGAAGAACGCAGAGACGACGTGCCAACACAGTAGAGTTTTGGGGTGTTGGGTTATTATTTTTTTTTTTGTATTTTGATTTAATTGTTCTTTTGCATCTACTTGCCTTGTTTGTTTAATTAATGTGAAATGAAAATGAATGAGAAATTCCTTATCATTTTGTTACTTGTGTTTGACCTTGGCATGCTTGATTTTTGTTCTTTGGATATTTTCTAAGTCTTGTGCTTGGTCTAACCTCAATGATATCAACTATATGAAATCTATAAGCGTATAGAGTAGGCGTTAGGAATTAAAATCAACAAGCGATTGAACGTTCTCTATAAAAGATTAAAAGTTATAGCTTCTAACGCGTGTAAGCTTTAAGTCTTAAACTTCTTTCAGATTCTCAAAGCCTTTTATTGAAATATTTTTTCTTCTTTTAAGCAATGAGGAATTTAGCTCATCTCCAAATTGGGGATGATGGGAAATCCAGATTTAAGACGCATCAAAAATGAATACTATCTATAAAAGAAAAAAGGGAACAAAATTAAGAGAATGTTAAATGCAACTCTCTGTCATTACTTCAAAAAAAAAAAAAAAAAAAACCTTAAATGGCATGAGTTTAGATTAGAACAGGCACTTAGCTGTAGTTGAATGCTCACATGACATCCGTGGGGGCAAGCCAAAACGAAGTTACGTCTCCTAGACCAACGCGTCCCATATAACTCCTCTTTCAAGTCTGAAAAAAAAATTATATCTTGAAATGCACGGATATTAGATATGAGTTTAGTTGTGAAGGGTTCTCACCCGTAGTTGGATGCTCGCATGACACCCGTGGGGGCAAGCCAAAATGAAAGTGGGATACCTAGAACAACGCATAGGTAAGTAAGTTCATAATCTTTTTCTTTTTATCCAGCATTTATTTTACAAAGAACATCTAACGCATTGCTAGTTTAGAAAAAAAAAAAATGGGAGTGTTTTGAGAAATGAAAGGAGTTATGATAAAAGGTTTGCTGCACCTAAAATTAAACATTAGTTCTTTTAAGAAAAGAGTCAATCTGAGTTATATTTTCCAAACTCTTATCTCAAGTTTACGACTGAATATGATGAGAGGCGAACTCTGCACACTTAAGAAAAAGGAGATAACAAAGAATTAATTTGGAATGCTTAAGGACAAGCATTGTTCAAATTTAGGGGTGGTGATAACTTGAAGAAATACAAGTTATTTTTGCTCTTAAGTTAGAACAATTAAGATTTTTAATGATAAACTCTCCTTTAGTGGAAACGCATGGTTTATTCAAACATCAACAAACTCATGCAAAGGAAGTTTTATTACTGAATATCGCTGTATTGCAGGATTTCAACGCAAGAATTAACGTTAACGCATTAGACAAGTGCCACAGGAAAAACTCTAATGCATGGGCCATGCGTCGGAGGGAGTTCAACGTAGAGAAGATTCATTGCACCAGGCTGATTGTGTCATATCACCACTTGCAAGTATGGGCACCTGCAACAGGCGGCATCTGAAAAGCTTCCAAGAGTCAGGCGGCCAACCAGGGCATGGACTTTAATGTTGACCAGGGCATGGACATGCTACCCATTCACTAAGTGGACGTGACCAACGCCTATAAATAGATGAAGTCCCTCCAGAGTTAAGAGTTCGAAAAATCATCAAGATTCTTACTCTTTGTAAATTGTAGTTATAGTTTTAATTCTATATAAGCTGTGCCATGGTGTTGAGACGATCAAAAGGGTTGAGAACCACCACCACCATCGGTCGAGGAGTAGGGGAAACCACTCTTGAGAAAGATACTCCATCCACTGGCTATACAAGTGATTGTATACAACGAGATTGAGACAAAGAACTACAAGAGATTGTATTCTTTGGCTTGACTCAGTTTCCTTCTTACTTATCGCTTTCACTTCATTCGATTGAATATTGTTTTTGTGAAGACTCCTTGTTTCTTTATAAAATTCATATATTTCATCCATCATACTTACTATTGTTTATCTCTTGTTTATGTTGAATGCATTAATACTTTATGCACAACTTCATTCTAACGCCCAAGCCAACTTGACAACTTGGTAAAAGCATCTTTAACTTAGATTGTTCGAAAGAATAACTAAGCTGCATCAAGTAGAACGCCTAGTACAGCTAGAGATAAACTTACTGGTGTTTCTTGCATTCTATGTTATACGCATGCATCCTAGAGATAGGCTTTGTATGTTATTTGCATTGAGAAGTGTTGAATAAGGTCTAACGCATAAACAAACAGATAAGCAAATCATCCCATCTCATCCACATCACATCTTAGTTGTGTACATTCATCTTAGATCGACACGTCCCCCTACCTCAAATTCCATTTCCGCATGACCCATCATTCACCACTCAACTCTTTTGTATCTTCTTGCACAGGCACAACAAGTTAGTGTAAATAATACATTTCTCATATTCATTTAGGAAAACCCTTACAATAGATACAACGCAAGATCTGCGTTTGGTTAACTGAATCCCTGAGATCGACCCTGGACTTACCAGGATCCTAAATTAGATTTATACTTGGGTCTAGTTTAGGAAAACTTAAACGTCATTATTAGAAGTTGTGTGCATTCTGTGCATATAACTAACGCCCCAACGTTTTACAATTACTTAAACGCATCAAAGCATAAACGCATCACTTATAATTAGAACTTATTTTTCCAATTTATTTTATAAAATACACTCCTAGAGCATCTCACGATAGCAACGAACAGTCATCTTGGATCGCATTTCACGAAACATTGATAACTGAGTAGACGACGGGTACGGAGGAAGAAGACCAGAGAGAAGAAGAGTAGAAAATGCCATTGTACCAGCTGATACAATGACAACATTGGCCACACAAATGGCCGCAGTGACCTCTCTCCTCCAGACGATGGCAATTAATCAGGGTACCCTCTCCCAGGGTGCAGCGCAAGCCAATGCACTGGCACAAGTGGCAGCGATCAGCTATGCACAATGCAGAGGGGGTCATTCAGCACAAATGTGCCTGTACTCCATTCAGAATAACCCGTATAGCAACACATACAACCTGGGTTGGCAGAATCACCCCAATTTCATTTGGGGAGGTAACAATGACTAGGGAGGCTAGAGGAATTCACATAACAACTCTGGGAATCGAGGAAATCCTCTGACTTTTCATCAAGGTCTGAATCAGAGTCACCACCAAAGGCAATTGCACAACCAACCTTCCACATCAAACACCTCTACAAATTCATCATCCTTGGAAGCTCTACTGAAGCAGTACATCGAGAAAAATGATGCGGTTATGCAATCGCAAGCATCTTCCACCAGGAATTTGGAGGTCCAAGTAGGGAAACTGGTAGCCGAGCTTCGAAATAGAACACGGGGAACGCTGCCCAGTAATTCAGAAGCCCCAAGATCTCATGGGAAGAAGCAATGTCAGTAGTGACATTGTGCAGGCAAGATTGACCGCCTGCGGGGATGCGGATTGTGGTAACCTTGAAGAATTTTTTCTCAATCAGCATCCCTAATATCTATCTCTACCGTTTTCTTTAATGCTTTCGTAAATTAGTTTATTGCTTTGTTAATGCTTTCTTAAAGTAGTCTTACTGCTTACTTGAATTTATTTTTATTTCAAATCCAGCGTGCGTTAGTTTAATTTTATGCCTAGTAGAATGTATTTCCTTTCTCGCCTTAGTTTGCGTTGATCCTAACTTCTGTGAATGAATATTAAAAAAAAAAAGAAAATGAACACCACAACATATTATCAATCTGGTTTTGGGATAAGCATTGCGATTTTGATGAAACAAAAAAATAATAATAAACTTTAATAACACCCGGTATGTATTGCGACGGCGGGTGTATCTTGCGATGAGAGATACATTTTGCGCCCGTCTTCCACAAAAGAATTGCGTTGATAGATGTATTGCGCGCCTATGTACATGCACCCGTCCTCAGCAAAAATGCACTATGTCGAAGGTAGTGTTGCGCTGGTAGAAATACAGTGCACCCATCCTCTAGAAATGCGTTGCGTTGAGGGGTATGTTGCGCTAATGCACACGTTGTGCCCGTCCTCGGCAAATATGCATTTGCCGTAACAGATGCATTGTGTTAATAATTAACATTGCGCTCGTCTGATTAAAGATAAATGAAAAAAAATGATAAAATCTTCGCGAGAGGAGAGTCGAATCGCTTCAGCTTCCAAGGAAATTATGACTTAGCAGACAAAAGGACATCCTTTCTACTAAATCATAATGAGAGGGGTGCGGCGGCAGGCTTTTTGGAATACCGAGGCCTGCCACGCAGCGATTGCATTGGGCCCATCAAGGCCCAACCTATAAATCACATCTCCTTCATCCGAGGAGTTCATTTGCATCCCTTTCGAAAGAAACCCTAAGCAATTCTTTACATACCATACTCTTCCGATTTCCTTCCTCAGGCAAAAAATTTTCCTAACTCTTTCACTTAACCAAGAAAATGGCCGATCAATCCTCACACTCATCCTCCCAGCCATCATCGCCTTCCCAAGCCCCCGTCACCGCATGGGAAGCAGCTTACCTTACTGCTAGCCGCTGCCTCGCTGCCCAGCCTAAGCCTTCCTCAAGAATCGTCGAAAAACCTTGGTGAAAGACCTTTATAGCCAAACCACCCACCAACCGAGAAAGGCGGAGCATGAAGAGTGCCCCTGCAACTAGACCTGAGGTGGCACTCTCGGTACCTTCGACTGAAAGCGAACTAAAGCGAAGGGATGACAAGGAGGTATTTGGGAGCATTTTGAGCAACTTAGAACGAGATGTAGGGTTACGGGAAGCTGGAGTTGTAAACCATCCCCTGCCTTTAGAGGAAGAGTTGGCGGAAGCTTTGCGGAGAATGGCCCTGGCCATTGCGGATCCTAAGGAGACTATTCCAACAGACTCCAATGAGAGACCCATCAGGGCCATTTTGGAGGTTGTAGGGGCAAAGAAGCAGTCAGGGCCGACGGAAGGGAAGAAGAAGAGAAAAAGTAAAGAAAAACGGGTAGAAGGAGATGAAGTTACCCGATTGAAAAAGGAGAAAAAAGAAAAGAAGAAGAGTGAAAAGAAACAGCGCAGGCGAGAAGAGAAGCGCCTGAAGAAGGAGGAGAAAAGGAAGAGGGCGGCAAGCCCAAATTTTGACAGAGAATCAACCACTGCAAGGTTGGAAGAGGGAATGTCAATGCAAGTTAGAGCATCAGTGCAACCACCAGTTTCATCACCACATAACAGATTGGTTGTGTCTGAAGATAGAGAAGATTCAGACATCACCCCTTTTATGTGGCGTCGCAAGGAGAATGCGCCGCAGGGGTCAACAAGTGACCCATTATTCTTTCAATGCATAGCAGAGGAGAAGGATAGAAGAAAAAGAGAAGCAGAGGAGAAGCAAGAAAAGATGTCATGTGCGCGTCAAATCATTGCATCAGGCGATCTGGCCAGGAAACTTCACGATGAGAACATCCGCCGTGACAACGCAAGAGCGACAGAAGAAGAAAGAAGAAGGCTCGAGGATGAGCAACGTATTTTGCTTGCTTTAGAGCAGTTTGAAAGAGAAATGAGAAAAGAAGAAGAAAAAGAAAAGAAGGAGAAGGAAGAGAAGGAAAAACGACGCAAAGCAAATGTGCAGCGCGTCAGAGAGAGGAAAAGAAAAGAAGTGGAAGACTGGAAAAGGGAATAAGAAGAGCAACGCAAGGTAAGAGAATGCAAACAAAAACAAAAATCCCACCTTGCGTCTGCTCAAGAAAAGGGCAAAGCTAAAGTTGAGAGCAGCGAGCTTGCATCGACCAGGAGATCAATGAGCTCTACAAGTTGAAGAACCTCCCGAAAGCACCGGGTAACAAGTTAATTGATGATCCTGAAGAAGAACACATGGAGGATGTGCTGAANAATGCAAACAAAAACAAAAATCCCACCTTGCGTCTGCTCAAGAAAAGGGCAAAGCTAAAGTTGAGAGCAGCGAGCTTGCATCGACCAGGAGGCGTCCAACAACTAAGAAAGAAAATGATGATCTGATGATGAAGATGGGCTTCTTCCCTGCATCGACGCCACTACTGGATCTTATCACGAGCATTGTGGTGGAACATGGGTGGGAAACTTTCTACCAATGTCCATCCATCATTATTCCTGCAGTAGTGAGGGTCTTCTGTCACGGCCAGCTCCTTGACACCGAAGATGCGGTGATCATATAAGGGAGGGTAGGGTTGTTCAGCGCAAAGGACATCAATGAGCTCTACAAGTTGAAGAACCTCCCGAAAGCACCGGGTAACAAGTTAATTGATGATCCTGAAGAAGAACACATGGAGGATGTGCTGAAAGTATTAACACAATCGAGCACCAAGTGGTCGGTATCATTAACAGGGATTAGGACCCTCGCCTCCAACAAGTTGCTCCCAGAGGCGCGACTTTGGGTATATTTGGTGAAACGGCGACTCATCCCAACAACGCATGACAAAAAAATTTCAAGGGATCGAGTCATGGCTGTATACTGCATGGCACGCGACATTTCGATGATGTGAGCCAGCTCATTGCGAAGCAGATCTGAGGTTTTGTTAGCCGCATGAGAGGTTAATACTTCTTCTCGTGGACGATTTCGAGCCTGTGCCTCTCTGTGGGCATAGGCATTGATGAAGAGCCCATGCCTGAAGTTCACGGCATTATCCACACGAAGGTCCTGGGAATGCTTCTCAAGGACTCACCACATTGCCTCGAGCTTGCAATAAAAAGGCCTCTCATCGACCTGAATGCGCCCCAACCACCCAAACCAAAAAAGTAGGCCGCAATGATAAAGGAAAGGAAATAGTCCAAGAATGTTCACCGCAAAAGCAAAACCAATTACCCTTGGACCCTTTGCCTTTAATCATTCGTTCGCCAAGCCCTCCAGTCGAACCCCTTTCCCCTCATCCCGAACAATTCAAAAACCTCCTCCTTGCTCCTGATTCCAACCCCGCATCTCTAGCAGCATCCCCCCATCATTCATCTCCACCTCACTTTTCACCTCCATCACCGCATGTTGACAACCTACACCGTTTGGGAGCAGGCCCTTCCGCTCAACCTCAAACCGATGCTGGTGAAACATTGACGGCGTAATGTAACGCTAGGAATGGATTTTCTTTTCTATGCCTGTACTGTGCCATAAACTTGACACGGTATTTTTATGCGATACTACTTCTAAATGTATGTGTTGTTAATGATATGCCTGTAGTATACGATAGAGTAATGCGTGTCACAAGTTTCCTTGCGCTAAAACTAAGTATAATTCCAATGCAAGTTTCTCAGAATAATCCAAGGTCGAACACAGGGATTGTTTTTATTAATGTGTTAGTTTTGCAATACATGCGACCGGTTTTTACAATTAATAAAGAATTGGGTTTGTACAGGAATTTAAATTGCGATGAACATAAATTGCATTGATAAAATAAAAGTGCAGTAAAAAGTAAAATCCTAAACTAACATGATACAAGATACAAGATATATGATACATGATACTGAGTTCGAGACTGACTGCGAAGTTATACAAAGGTTCGTGGTATGCGATGACAAGTCTTTATAGATGAATCAGAAAAAGAAAGAATAACTAGTAAAAACAATGCAAGTTTGTTAATTGCATTAAAGATGCAACTAAGGTTCTGCTTTTCCTTGGCGTACACCTCTCGGTGATCGACTGCATTCCCATGTCTCTATGGTGAAACAGGGATCAACGTGATGGACGCAAGGTTGCTTCCATCTCTGGAAGTACTTCTCGCTTTAGTTAACATATTCTTCCAACCCTCTCTCAATAGGCAGAATAACATCTTCACTTCTGCTCTCACAGGTGAAGATGCCATCGAGCATGCTTTAGCTAAACTTAATTATTTCTTTAACACAAATTAATTTACTTACTTAATTCTTACTAATTACCCAGGGAATTAGGAAAATATCGTGGAGAAAATGGATCATGGATAAACCGAAATAGGTAGAGAGATGATAATGGAAATGATCATAACATTTAATATTAAGATTAAGCGTTCGATACATGGTGTGAATGATAGAGTAAAGAAGATGAATACAAGTGATGAAATAGAGATTTAGAGACAAATACAGAAAGTGTGTCAATGTCTTGACACAGATCTGAACGGAGGTAGTGCTTGCCGATGTGTGGAAGTAATGAAGAGGAGAGCTTCCCTCTCAGGCTTGCTCTTCTGGTAGAAGTGACCTTCGTACAGAGCTTTAACAGTGGAGATTGGAAGGATTCTTTGCCCGGAGACTCACCTTTCGGCCTTGTCTCGTAATTCTTCCCAGATTTATTCTGGAAACCGCTTCAGACCAGTCTCTCTCTCAGATCAATATATACACGTTTCTATGTATTCAAGTATATACACGTTTCTATGTATTCAAGTATCAAGTATCAAGTATATTTTTCAATGAAATTGCAGAAGCTATTTATAGTTGAAGCTTGACTCTTTGCATTGTGGACCCCACTGTATGGTTAAGGTAGTTCCTGAAATGGTGGACTGAATATTCCTTCTGTTACACAATCAATCTCGTAAAAAATGCACAACTGAAAGCTGTATACGCATCATAATCCTCCGCAAATGCGTTGCTCTTTACATCTTCAATTGATCGCTACATGCGGTGTTGTTTTTGATTACCGCATGCGATTGAAATTGTGTTGATTGCAAAGCTCTTGATCGATTGTCACATGCGCCGTCATTGCGTTGATCATCTCTTCGTTCCTGAATGATGGGCTCAATGTGATGTAGATGCGTTGTTTCTTTTATCTTTGAGCCATGAACGCATGTGGTGACTTGATTTCCTGCAAAACAGAACTGAAACATTCTCTTCTACCATCACAATGGTGTCAGTGGGTGTATTGACGACAATTTATAATTCTCGCATTTCTTAGCCAATTTCTATATTATCGATGCAACTTTTCTTTCTTTGGGCCGCAATATCTAAACAAAATAGTTTAAATAACTTGTATTTCTACAAGTTATCACGCAACCCACCACCGCATCCCTTGCTGCTGACTTAGCCGATATGTAGGCCTTCTTATCACATCAGCTTACCTTCTTTTGTCGAGCAATAACGGAGTTGCAGGAGAGCAACACAGAGTTGCAAAACAGCTACGCAATGGTGTGACAAGCAATGGTCAATATTCAACACAATATCTTTACCATTCACCTGAATTAGAGACAGATGGCAGAGCGCAACCATGAGTACTTCAATTTCTTAACAGCATATCTACATGGTCCCATGGTGCCTCCGCATCTACAACAACCTCTGCAATTTCAAGAAGCGCCTCAACAAGCTCCTCCACAACATCTTCCTCATCAAGAGCCCCCGCCACAACTCTGAATTTGGGGGTGTACCACCTTCTCCGCAATTTTGCAATTTTTCTTTGCGGCCATTCAATTTTTATATAGAAGTTATACCTTGTATTATTTTGTACATACTTACAATTTTATGTTGCGATATTTATGATTCTTTGTGTACTTAGACAAATTTTATACAACTGAGTAATCATTCTTTCCATATGCATTAGCCTCTTTACTTTTATCATCCTTTGTCAATTATTGCAGTAATTCTTGTCTTTTCTTTTGCGTTGTAAATTGTGCTACCATGATGAGTAGTATGCATACCCTTAGCCAAAATTTCTTTATACATTGTATTTTCTGCCTAACACTTAGACAATTCATCGCAATATCTTTACTTTACCTTCTCTATTATAAGATTCAGCTCAAAACTTCTTTTCAAAATTTTGACTAAGTGTTTTGTCTTTTTTGTCCAAAACAACGCAATGAGAACATTGCGCATCTTTAAATTTGGGGGTGAGGAAGGTTTGAGCAGATGCGATCAAGCGGATGCGGACATATCAAGAAAATGCATTCATCATCGTAAAAAAAAAAAGGGAAAATCCCAACCTAGTAAGAGTTAAGTTGTGAAAGGAACCTGCTCGTAGTTGGATATTCGCATGTTACCCATGGGAGCAAGTCAAAACGAAGGTAGATTTCCAGGATCGACACAATAAAAAAAAAAAAAAAGAGAAAATAAGGATAAAAGAGACAACTCCTCTGACTAGCAAAAGTAAAACTTGGCTGAGGATCAAGAGTTGAAGTTGAGATTGGTACAAAATCGAAGTTGGATGCTCGCATGACACCCGTGGGAGCAAGCAAAAACGAAGGGTGTAACCATGATCAACATTCTCTATACGATGATGCAAACCAGGCCACCGCATAAAGATGCACTTCGTTGTTTTTGCAAGAAGAGGTAAAACATTCTTCTCAAAACTAGAAGGGAACTTTGGGTAGAGGTTTGTTTTAGATAAGAATAAAATAGAGCATGTGAAGAAATGTCAAAGGATGGAAGGAACTTGCAGTGTTGAGAAATTATGTAGAGGTGGAGCATTCGGAGTAGCCGATCGATGCAAAGTTAGGATAGGAGTTGAGCTGAATTGCCTTAGTTGAAGATATGCTTGAGGACAAACATATATCTAAATTTGGAGGTGTGATAACTTGTAGAAATACAAGTTATTTATGCTGTTTTATTTAGATTATGTGGCAAAAAGAAGGAAAAATTGCATCGATAGTATAGAAATTGGCTTAGAAATACGAAAATTGTAAAGAGTCGTGAACACACCCACTAACCCCATTGCGATGGCGAAATGGAATGTCCAAGTCTTTGTTTTGTAGGAAATAGGTCACCTCATGTGTTAATTGCTCAAGGACAAAAATGAACAACGCATCCACACAACATATGACAATCGATCAAGAACAAAAAAAGATCAACGCAATTGCAGTGTATGTGATGATCGATCATGGATTCAAGCGATCAACGCATTTCCACCGCATGCGGTAATCGATAAGAGATAAAAAAAACTACACCGCATGCGGTGATCAATCGAAGATGAGAAGAGCAACGCATTCGCATGGACTTCTGACAAGTGCACAACTTTTCTATTGTACGATTTTGACAATTGATCATGGAGCAGAGCGGACATTCCCACTACGCCATGGCAAGAATTATCAGATTTTCAAAGTGGGACCACTAATACAAAGGAGCCAAGGTCTATAAATTGCTTCCTCGAATTCAATGTAAGGGAGGTTGGTCTGAAGAGACAATACAGAGAAAATCTGGGAGAACGACGAGACAAGGCCAAAAGGTAAGTCTCCGAGCAAGAAATTCTTTCCATTCTTGAAGAAGAAGCTCTGTGCAAGAGGTCACTTCTACCGAGAAAGCAAGCCTGAGAGGGAAGCTTTCCACTCCATTTCATCCACATGCCGGCAAGCACAACGTCTTCAATCGGGATCTGTGTCAAGACATTGACACTCTTTCCGTATTTGTTCTTATTTTCCAATTCATCTACTGTGCTCATCTTTCTTTAACCTTTCATTCACGATCTATATCAAATGCTTATCTCTAGATTTAATATCATTATTGTAATCATTCATTTCTATATTCTTCTCCACACATTCATCATCCGTTTTCTCCATCATGTGTCACTAATCCCCTGGGTAAAGGGGAAGGATTAAGCGAGTGAATTAATCCTTGTTAAGGAAATCGGCTGAGTTTAGCTAAAGTATGCTCGATGGCATATTCACATGTGAGAGCAGAAGTGAAGATGTTATTCCGCCTATCGAGAGAAGGTTGGAAGAATGCGTTAACTAAAACGAGAAGTATTTCTAGAGATGGAAACAACCTTACGTTCATCACGTTTATCCCTGTTTCACCATAGACGGAGGGAACGCTGCCGATCACTGAAAGGTGTAAGCCAAGGGAAAGCGGAACCTTAGTTGCGTTCTCAACGAGATTGACGAACTTGCGATGTCCTTTCCTTCAACCCATTCTCTTTCTGATTCATTCACAAGACTTGCCACCGCATTCATTAGACTCTTTTGCACAACTTCACAGCTAGTCCTCACCCTGTATCATTAATAGTTTAGTCCTTTACTTATCATCGCAATTTACTTTACAACACTTTACTTTTCATCGCAATTTACTTTCATTGCAATTTACTTTTCTGCAAACATCATTCATTATTCTTTATGTTAAACCGGTCGTATATACCACATTAGTATCGCATTTAAATAACAACAATCCTTGTGTTCAACCTCAGGTCAATCTGAGAAACTTGTGTTGGAATTATACTTGGTTCCAGCGTAAGAAAACTTGTGACACGCACTACACGAACGCATACTACGAAGAATATCATCATCATCGCATACATTTAGAACGTAGTAGCGCATTATCTTTATCGCAAAGCAACTTGCGCATAAAGCCATCAACATTCATTCATTCATTTTAAACCATTACAAGTTTTTGGCAATAAATATAAGAAATAGATATAAAGATAATACAATTTCGTCTATCAAGTTTTTGGCGCCATTGTCGAGGACAAGAACTTGAATCATTTATAAGCAATGCATTAGATAAAAAGAAATACAAATTTTATATAACAAGTTGAAACAACTATTAGGGTTGAGAAGAGTTTAGCTAAAGGATAATAGAAAGGTAAGGGTAAACACGAGATAACAAGTACAACAGAAGTAGATAAAAAGAAGAAGTTGACACAATCAGATAACATGATTAGATGTGTTAGTAAACCGATGGCCAATATACATGAGAAACCCTTATATGAGGACTGTGGCAAGCATCATTGGGGAACATGTTATAGTGGAACAGATATATGTTATTGTGGTTAAGTTAGACATATTAATAGGAATTGTCCCCAACGAGTCAAAGAAGCTCAAAAAAAGCAGAAGCAGATATCTTAGACAATGGAACCAATGAGAAAAATTGGAACCAAAGGAAGAAGTTCCAGTGGAACAAAAGAGAAGGGAAAAGCAAAACAGTCACAACAGTAAGGTTAGGTAAAATAAAATGATATGATCGAATTATTCATATATCCCTACATGTTAGTATTGCTTGACCATATATAGCATGTTTTATTGCATTATAGTAGAATATTGAAAAGAGTAATCGGTAAATTAGTTGCTATTGTAACTATTAAGGGGAATTTAGAAGTGCATTTGTGGACAAGTTAATGACAGAGTAGTGTAGTGGAAGCGTAGTAAAGAAGAAGGTTATAAAGTCTTACAAACAAAGGATGTTGTGAAACCCTAATCATAGGTAAGTTCGAATAAATTTCGAGAATGGATTTCTTTTAAGGGGAGGAAATTGTAAACCCTATACTTCAATTTTTCCTACTTTAGTAACTAATAAGCATACTAAGTAAGATTATCTAGGAAGTGAAAGAGTAGAAATACGGGAGAGGAAGATTCTAAGTAATGAAAGGCTTGGTTAATTAAGAAGCTTATAAGGGAATAAAAGAGGAGGAGAATGCCTTAAGTGTTGGAAAAGTGAACCTTAAGGACTAAACTTTAAGTTTTAGTGAAGTGGAAGTTTTGAGTGATAAAATTTGGCCAAGTGTTGGCCGTGAAAAAGGGTGGCCAAGCATCGAGTAAACACTAGGAAAGTATCAAGTAAACACTAGGTAAGCATCGAGTAAGCATTAGGAGAGTACTAAGTAAAAGCCATGCATGATCAAGGAAGGAATCATGTATCGAGTAAGCATGAGTGAGAGATCGTGCATCGAGTATGCGTGATCGAGGAAAGGCTATGCATCATCGAGTAAAGGCTATGCATCATCAAGTAAAAGCTATGCATCATCGAGTAAAGGCCATCATGCATTGAGTAAAAGCCATGAGCATCGAGTAAGGGCCATCGTGCATAGAGTATGGGCCAAGCGCGAGCAAGGAAGCACTTAGTTGAGTGCAAGGCCGGGTGCAAGGCAATGAGTGCAAGGTGATGAGCGCAAGACACTAGGCGTACGATGAGGCATGCGATGTGCGTTGACAAGACCGTGTGATGCTCATGTGATGCCAAGGCCTATAGGACGGATGAGGGTGCTATGCATTGGCCTATGGAGTGTGCGCCAACCATGAGGCTAAGCGGGGGAAGGAGAATGTGACCATTTGGACTATGTATTGGCCATGAAAGACATATTGGACGCATGGAGTAGGGCCAAACTTTTTGAGGTTAAGTGTTGTGTTGGTCAAGCCTAGCTATGCATTGAGGAAGCCCTAGTCATGCGTTGAGTAAGCTTGGATATGTGTTGATAGGCTTACTATGCATTGATGTTGAGGGCAAAGCCATGTGCTAAAGCTATTTGAAGTTTAGTTGTCGTATTAGGAGGCCATGTGACAAGGCTATGTGTTGGCTAGTCCATTCAAGGTTAGAAAGGACTTCACAAGCACATAGGATAAGGTTGGTTAGGCGAGTTTTTGATGTGTGGCATGTGATGGAAGGATGCATTGGTCTTGGTCTAAGTGGACGCATGTGTTGAGGGTAAGCCATGTGAGAGAAAGGGTGTGCGGTCAAGTAAGGGTGTGCAATGGTATTGAGGTTAGTATGGGCGCATAGGAGGTATGTGATGGCCAAGCCATGCGGCCAAGCAAGCATGCGTCTATGAGGGGTGTTGTAAGTATTGATAAGGAAAACATGGAGGGCAAGGTTGAGTTGCTAACTGATAACGAGTACAAATGCATGTTATTACAACGCAAAGATATAAAACAATGTGGATATACGACGGTAAGAATATGCAAAATCGTGTTCAAAAGCATTAAGTTGAGAACATTGCGATCACATGTGGCCATCGCATTAAAGCAACTAATTTATTTATTTTGTGCAGGAAAATGCGTTGGTACGAAGCAAATTGCGATCTAAGGAATTTGACGCCCGAGCGCATTAGAAGATTGCGACCGCAAAGCCATGCGATCGTATGCACTCGCAAAGATTTGCTAAAGAAGGTGGCCGCATAAAGACAGCGCATCAAGGTGAAAGCATAATAAATCATGATGGGACGGAAAGTTGATGACGGTCGAATCCGAATTTAGTTGACAAGCCATTAACGACACACTGTAGCAAGTACATTCAACTTTTCGGTGACCATTAATCGGTGCATCAGATAGAAGAATTTATGATCTCCCATCATTGCAATCATTTGAGAGAAAAGCTTCCTCACCTTGAAGCTCTATAAATACCGAAGGCCACCACAGTTCAGAGAGTTCAGAGTTTTGGAGTTCGAAATATACACAGTTCGCCATATACATAGAAGATAGATCATAGATAGTCGTTAGTCTGTAATTCTAAGAAGACGGAGGCGAGCGAAGAGTAGAAAACGCCAAGAGATCACTCCTGGGTAGCTCAAAAAACTGCTGGGAGGCACTATAAATGGAGAGAGGGCCGGCACTTTGATAACTTGTAGAAATACAAGTTATTTATGCCACCTTATCTAGATATTGCGGCCAAAAGTTAGTAATTATGCGCCAATTGTATGAAGATTAACCTAGTATGACAATAATTATAAATGCTTTCACTTACACCCACTAACGCCAAAAAGATGGAAGACAAGCCAAACTTTACTCTGTTTTGTAGAAGACCAAGTCACCGCTTGCGCTCAAGGCTCATGAGGAACTAATTAACGCATCTCTGCCACATTGTGCTTGTCGATCAACCATGAAGAGACGATTATCGAAGTAACGACGTAATGCGACAGTCGGTTCAGAGCTATGCTTCAACCGCATGCGGTAATAAAAACAAACACCGCATGCGAACCTATGATCGAAAGATGCAACTGAGCAATGCAAGAGCGGGGGATTGAGACACGTGTACAACTAACGGTTGTGCAGAATTGATGGTCTGATTGTATAATAGAAGGAATAATATCCCTCCATCTGCGGAATTACCATAACCATCAAGTGGGGACCATAAGGCCGGAGTCAAAGATCTGCTCCTATAAATACCCCATTGATTTCAGAGAAAAGTATGCTATTTAATACGGGGCTAAGTGCTATAAGATTTTAGAGAGAAAAGATAGAGCTGAGTGCTGAAGAGAAGAAATCCGGGAAGAGAACGAGATAAGGCCGAGAGGTGAATCTCAGGTCTGACCTGCCATATACCCGATCGAAGCTCTATGTAGAGACACTTGCTACCGGTGGAGCAAGCCTGAAAGGGAAGCTCTTCTTGCCATCGAAACCCTTCTATCCGGCAAGCAGATCTCCATCAAATCTGTGCCAAGACATTGGCACTTGTTTGTATTTGTTCTATCTCTCTTTCATTGTATTCCATATTTCATTATCTCTTCATTCACACATCATGTATCAAACGCTTAGTAGAAATATTAAATGTTTCAATAGATGCCATTTACCATTTTCTGTTTGTTTTCGTTCACCCATTAGTCACTTTCTTCATGATGTTTTCTTAATCTCCTGATGAGCAATATGAATCACCAAGAACTTAATCTGTATTAAAGTTATAAAATACGTGTAGCTAAAGCATGCTAGACGACATCCTTACCTGTGAGAGCAGAAGTGAAGATGTCATTCTGATCTATCGAGAGAAGGTCAGAAGAGTGTGTTAATAAAGTGAGTAGTACTTCCAGACATGGAAGCAACCTTGCGTTCATTACGTTAGACTCTGTTTCACCACAGAAATGTGGGGAACACGGCCGATCACTGAGAGGTGTACGCCAAGAGAAGAACAGAATAATATTTGTATCTTCAATCCAATTAAAGTCTTGCGTTATTTGTAATACTTATCTTTCTCTTTCTATTCTGTTCATAAGACTTGTCGCCGCATCCCATATCTTTGCACAACCTTCACAACCAGCCTTAATCCTAGCATCTTGTACATGAAGTCTGTATCTTGTAACATCTAGCTTAGGTTTATTGTAATTTTATGTTTTATCTCATCTTTACTACTTTCCTTTATTTTACTGCAATTTACATACCTGTACAAACTCCTTTATAAAGAATTGAAAACCTGGTCGCATATACCATGAACATACCACAATAACTGACACCATTTCCCCATGTTCGACCTCAAATCACACCGAGAAACTTGCGGTGGAATTATACTTGGTTCCATCATAAGGAAACTTGTGACAACGTAGAACATACTACATGAACATTCCAAATTAACGCATAACTATAAATAGTATCGCATCATTATGAGCACTTAATATCATACATCCCAAACGACGTTACAAGTTTATGGTGCCGTTGCCGGGGAATCTGGTTAACGGTTTATTATTGAGTGGTTTTTGGTATTTTGCAGGACAGATCTCTTTGTACTGATTGTTCAACGCAGAGAGTAGTTTGACGACTTAGGAGTGCTGGGGGTGATCTGATAACTCTAAATGGACCCAAAGATCAAGTATATTCTTCGCGCATAGTTCATCAGGGCTGAATTAATTGGTGAAGAAGTATGGCTGAAGAGAATATGGCACCTGCTAGAAACCTGAGGGGAGATTTGCCAGTGCAAGATCCTGTTTTTCTTGTCGTTGACTAGAACATCCCTATAAGGGAGTGCAACGCCAGATTTTTACAATTTTTCACCAGGGATTTCAAGACCAGTAGTTGAGGGGAATGCAAACTTTGAAATAAAACCTATCATGCTGTAAATGATTCAGAATGTGGGACAATTCGGAGGATTACAGGGAGAAGACCCACACGCACATTTAACTAACTTCGCAGACATGTGTAACGCATTCTTCCTGCCTAGTGTAACTCAAGAAAGTCTTAAACTGTATCTATTCCCGTCCACATTGCAGGATGAAGCAAAAAGGTGGGCTCAAGCATTAGAGCCGGGCGAAATTCATGGATGGGAATAATTGGTTGATAGGTTCATGAACAGATTCTTCCCTCCATCCGTCAATGCAAAGAGGCGAAGAGAGGTGTTGAATTTCGAGCAAAAGAGTTATGAAACCCTGAGCACCGCTTTGGTGCGATTCCGACAGTTAGTAAAGAACTGTCTGCATATTGGGATTCCTGATGGTATCTTGATGGAAACCTTTTACAATGGCCTAGATCCATCAACGCAAGCAGTTGCCGACTCCTCTGCAGAGGGAGGATTAATGAATAAGTCATATACGGAAGCAAATGACATATTGGATCGCATATCGCAACATTCTGATGAATGGATTGATAGTGGGCTTGAGGTAAGATATTTGGAACCAGAAAGAGTAGAAAGGGCCGATGTGCCAATAGACACAATGAACGCATCGATCGAGCAAATGACCATGATGACAACGCTCCTCCAGATGGTGGCTGATCAGCAGAAAAATCTTTCCCAACGAACAGTGCAAGTTAATCCGTGGCTCATATGACCGCTATGGATTGCAATCAATGGGGAGAGCTACATTCAGCAGACGTCTGCCCATGGGATCAACAACCCGTATATGCTATTTTTGATGAATTATGGGGCAATGACCACAACCATGGTTAGGGTGATCACCCAATTTTTGGTTTGGATGAGAATCTCATTCATGAAGGCCATAGTTTCTATCAATCTAGTTATCAAGAGGATCAAGGCAACCCTCCGGTCTTCACTACCCCAGGCTGCAGTCCAAGTGATTCTCAAGGTACACAACCATGCGACCAACTGTTTGCATATGATACCTCTTGCAGTACCTCGTCTCTGGAGACGTCACTGAAGCATTACATTGAAAAGAGTGAAGCGATGAGACAGTTGCAAGCTAACTCTCTCAAAGAATTAGAAGACTAAATAGATCAACTTACGAGAGAATTAAAGAAGAAAACGCCTGGTACACCACAGGGAAGTTCAGGAGTATTGGGGCCAAAAGGTAAAGAACAATGTCATGTCGTGACATTGCGGAGTGGCAGAACAATAGCCCATTATGCTGAAGGTACTAGATACGGTAACAATACCGGCTGATTTAACTGTTGATGATGACCAAGTACAAAATAACGAAAGCAACCCCAATTCAGAAGCAAGATTATTTACAAAAGATTAAGCTTCTCAAGACTTGAATTCTCAATCAACAACCTCCAACCAACAACACACAGTAAGCACAGGACCTCACTAAGCAGCAAAGTGAGCAAGAAACACGACGAGATCCTCCACCTTTCCCATCCAGGCTGAAAAAGAAAGATGATTGTAAGCAATTTTAGAGGTACCTGGACGTTCTTCGACAACTGCATATTAATATTCCCTTAATAGAAGCATTAAAGTAGATGCCGAGCTATGTGAAATTCCTCAAGGATATTCTCGCCAACAAGAGAAAAATCGGAGAAAATGTAACAGTTGCACTAACATATGAGTGTAGTGCTTTGTTTCAAAATAATCTCCCTGCTAAAATGAAGGATCCTAGTACTTTTACATTACCCTGCACCATAGGAGGGAAGATGGTCGGAAACGCACTGTGTGATTTGGGGGCGAGCATAAATTTGATGCCCTTTGTCGATCTTTAAGAAGCTGAACATCGGCGAAGCTAGGCCAACCACGATTACATTACAGTTAGCCGATAGATCAATAAAGCTTCCAGAGGGCAAGATAGAAGATGTTCTCGTGCAGGTAGACAAGTTTATCTTCCTTGCCGATTTCGTTATATTGGATTATGAGGCAGATAAAGAAATCCTTATCATCCTAGGATGCCCATTTCTCGCCACAGGGCGAGCATTGATTGATGTGCAGAAAGAAGAGTTGACCATCTGGGTCAATGATCAAGAGGTAAAGTTCAACATACTCAATGCATTGAAGTATCTGGGAGATATAGAAAACTGCCAATATATCGAAGAACTGTAGGGAGAACAATTTCACGAACCCCTGAAGTAAATGGAGGAGGAAGATTTTGAAGACGACACAATATTAGAGGAAGATTGTGCCACAATTCATGCTGAATCTAATTTTGAACCGCTCAAGTTATCTAAACGGACTTCACAGCGCATTAAGCCATCTTTAGAAGAGCCATCTGTGTTAGAGTTAAAGTCGTTGTCGGTGCACTTAAAGTATGCTTACTTGGGAAGTAATGACACGTTACTAGTTATCATCTCTGCATCACTAAGTAAGGAGAAAGAAGACGCTTTCATACGGATCCTAAGAAACAACGCAAAAGCCTTAGAATGAACCTTGGCAGATATTCGAGGAATCAGTCCCTCGTATTTCATGCACAAGCTTCGTCTGAAGGAAGGAAAGAGTGGATCAGTGGAAAATCAGCGTCGCTTAAACCTTGCCATGAAGGAGGTTGTAAAGAAGGAAATAGTGAAGTGGCTGGACGCCGGTGTCATCTACCAGATATCTGATAGCAGCTGGGTGAGCCCACTGTAATGTGTTCCAAAGAAAGGGGGGATGACAGTCATCACTAATGACAAGAATGAATTGGTTCCCACAAGGATAGCTACGGGGTGGAGATCTGTATTGACTATCGCAAGCTAAATTTGGCCACTAAAAAGGACTACTTTCCACTCCCGTTCATTGACCAGATGTTGCAGACTTGCGGGGAACAAATTTTTCTGCTTTCTTGATGGCTATTAAGGGTATAACTAGATAAAAATTGCGCCGGAGGACCAAGACAAGAAAACCTTCACGTGCCCATTTGGTACGTTCGCATTCCGGCGCATGCCATTTGGACTCTGTAATGCACCAGGCACTTTTCAACGATGCATGATGGAAATATTTTCGGATTACTTGGAGGAGTCAGTCGAGGTTTTCATGGATGATTTCTCAGTTTTCGGCAGTAACTATGACTCCTGTTTGACTAACCTCGAGAAAGTCTTGAAGAGATGCCACTTTATGGTGGAAGAAGGAATAGTTTTGGGTCACAAAATCTCCAAGGCAGGATTGGAAGTTGATCAAGCAAAAATCGGTGCAATTTTCAAATTACCCCCATCGGTGAATGTAAAGACACTGAGGAGCTTTCTGGGTCACGCGGGATTTTATAGAAGATTTATTCACAATTTCTCTCAGTTCGCAAGACCCCTTAGTGCACTTTTCGAAGTTGACCGCGAGTACAATTTTGATGATGCCTGCACTAAAGCATTTAACACATTAAAAGATGCACTTATCTCCGCTCCAATTTTGATTGCGCCAGATTGGATGTAACCCTTTGCATTGATGTGCGAAGCTAGCGGATATGCTGTGGGCGCAGTTTTGAGTCAGCGCCAGGAAAAGGTATTGCATCCCATTTATTATGCGAGTAAAACACTGAACGACGCGCAGGAGAACTATACGATCACAGAGAAAGAAATGCTCGCAGTGGTATTTGCACTGGAGAAGTTTCGACAGTACCTGATTGGAACAAATGTGGTGGTGTATATGGATCACTCTACGATTAAATATCTAATGACGAAGAAGGATGCAAAACCAAGATTGATACGGTGGGTGTTGCTCCTGTAAGAGTTTGACTTAGAAATTAAAGATAGGAAGGGCATCGAGAATCAAGTCGCAGATCATTTGTTAAGACTGAAAAACTTCGAGGTTCAAGGGATAGAAAAAGATATTGAGGAAAGATTCCCCGATGAGCTGTTGATGGCAGTAGGCGTTAATTTTCCCTGGTATGCGGACATAGTAAACTTTATAGTTTGCGGTCAATTACCGGATGATTATACCTACCAGTAGAAGAAGAAGCTAAGACATGACACAAAATTTTATTTCTGGGACGATCTATTCCTATATCGACAAGGACCTGATCATATAATAATGCGTTCCTGAGCACGAAGCCAAGAGCATTTTAGAACTCTGTCATGAGTCCCCATATGGAGGACATTTTAAGGGGCAAAGAACTACAACAAAAGTCTTGCAGTGCGACTACTTTTGGCCAACTCTGTTCAAGGATGCCCATGCCCATGTTGTGCAATGCGACAGGTGCCAAAGGACAGGGAATATGTCCAAAAGTATACACATCTAGATGTGTATAAGAGACAGACTCTGTTCAAGGATGCCCATGCCCATGTTGTGCAATGCGACAGGTGCCAAAGGACAGGGAATATGTCCAAAAGAAATGAAATGCCATTGACATCAATCTTAGAAGTTGAATTATTTGATGTATGGGGAATTGACTTCATGGGCCCGTTTCTACCATCCGAAGGTCATTAATATATTCTGGTTGCGGTTGATTATGTATCAAAATGGGTTGAGGCCATCGCATGTGTCAAGAATGATGCAGCCACTGTGGCAAATTTTTTGAAGAAGAATATTTTTGTGCGCTATGGAATGCCACGTGCCTTAATCAGCGATGAGAACTCTCACTTCATCAATTGAATAATTGCTAACCTGTTGACTAAATTCAACGTCAGCCATCGAGTGGCAACTGCTTATCACCCACAGGCTAATGGGTAGGTAGAGATTTCTAACAGAGAGATCAAAACAATCTTGGAGAAAGTAGTTAATACTGCCAGGAGGGATTGGTCACCCAAGCTTGACGAAGCACTATGGGCTTACAGGACTGCCTACAAAACACCAATTGACATGTCTCCGTACGCCATAGTCTTCAGAAAAGCCTGTCATCTGTCGCTCGAGTTGGAACACAAGGCAATGTGGGCATGCAAGAAGCTTAAGTTCGATTTAGCCAGTGTGGGGAAAGTCCAGAAGTTACAATTGAATCAGTTGGTCGAATGGCGAAAGGATGCCTATGAAAATGCCAAGATATATAAGGAGAAAATGAAGAAATGGCATGATGACCGCATAAACGACCGGACATTCACCGAAGGTCAGCAAGTATTACTATTCAATGCGCCTGTGACTATTCCCTGGAAATCTTAAGTCTCGCTGGTCCGGGCCATTCCAGATTAAGACCATATTTCCCCACAACGCAGTGGAATTAACAACTTTAGACGGAAGCAGTGCATTCAAAGTCAATGGTCAGCGGATCAAACCCTACTATGGAGGTGACTTTTATCAGCGCATGGACACCATTGATTTGGGCAAGTAGGATTAAAATGCTTGCAGGGAAAGCGATTGCAGTAATTCTGAGAATTTCTTTCAGTCGGCCTTCCCATTTATGTTTACTTGCTTTCTTTACAACTTTCTTTTACCGTTTGTTTCATTTTGTGATTACTATTTAGTAGGATTAGTCTTTAATGTTCTAGAAGTTCCATATGTTTCCATACGTTAAATGTAGTAGCACTGGGTGCATGATTTTGTGAATGTTTGGATAAATCACCACAAGATCTTTTCAACTTGCATCAAGAAAAGAGGAAAATAAACAGGTATATAACGAGAGGATGGGTGTAGTAAGTAGAAAGAAGAGGAGATATGCATCTAATACACCCAAATACATTGCGGTGAGGGGTGTGTTGCGCACATATGCGTCCTTTTCCCGGTCTTAGTTAAATGCACTATGTTGAGGTATCCTCCAAAAATGTATTTAGTTAAGGGGTGTGCTGCGGGGATGTATGCGTGTTGCCCGTCCTCAGCAAAAATGTATCTGCGTTTATTGGAAGCATGACATGAACTGCAAATCATGCACCCTTCCGAATAAAATTTTGTAACTTAACCGAATTCTTTGACTCCTATACAGGCAATAGAAAATTGCTATAATGCGATCATTTGTAATATATTCGCATACTTTGTTAATATTCAATACAATCAAAGTACATAATTCACTCTACTCTTTGCCTGTGCCTCTTTCTTTATCTTCCTTTGATAATTTTTGCTATGTTCTTAATCCTTTATTTTTACGATCTTCATCCCGTTGCTATGATGTATTATATGTTTACACTTAGAAACATTTCCCATACTTAGTAAATTCTGAATAACACTTAGTTAATTCTTAGTTTAGCTATCTTTGAAAGTTCTGCTTAAACCTTCTTTTCGAAATTTTCTTCTAATTGTTTGTCTAGTCTATCCAAATAATGCAATGAGGACCTTGCTCATCTTTAAATTTGGGGGTGGGGAAGGTCTAAGCAGATGAAATCAGAAATATGCAGTATTTAAGAAAATGCGTCCATTTCCATTAAAAAAATAAAAATAAAAATAAAAAAATATTTAATTTATGCAAAACTCTAATGTCAGCGTAAGGGAAAATTTTAAAACTGTTCCCAACCTGATAAGAGTTTAGTTGTGAAAGGAGCCTGCTCGTAGTTGGATGTTCGTATGACATCGGTAGGAGCAAGCCAAAACGAAGGTGGATTTCCAAGAACAACGTAGTATAAACCAAAAGGAGAAAAAGAATGCAAAGGACAACTCCTCTGATTATCATGAGTTAAAGTTAGAACTGGCACACAACCGTAGTTGGATGTTCGCATGACACCCATGGGGATAAGCCAAAACGAATAGTGTAACCATGACCAACTGTCTCTAAGTGAATAAATGACGCACATTTTTCTCACCGCATATAGATACATCAAGTTGTTTTGATAAAGAAGAGATAAGCATGTTATTTTGAAAACTAGAAAAGTGTCTTTGAGTAGAATTTTGTTACATAGAAGAATAAAGTAGGGCTTGCTAAGAATTATCAAGGATAGAAGGAAAGTGCGATGTCAGGTAATGTGCCTAAGTGTAACATTTGGAGCAACCAATCATCGCAGAAATATAGGATAGGAATGGAGCATGATTTCCTTGGTAGAAGATATGCTTGAGAACAAGCACATATCTAAATTTGGGGGTGTGATAACTTGTAGAAATACAAGTTATTTATGCCACCTTATCTAGATATTGCGGCCAAAAGTTTGTAATTATGCACCAATTGTATGAAGATTAGCCTAGTATGACAATAATTATAAATGCTTGCGCTTACACCCACTAACACCAAAAAGATGGAAGACAAGCCAAACTTTACTCTCTTTTGCAGGAGACCAAGTCACCGCTTCTGCTCAAGGCTTATGAGGAACTAATTAACACATCTCTGCCACATTGCACCCATCGATCAACCATGAAGAGACGATTACCAAAGTAACGGCACAATGCGACAGTCGGTTCAGAGCTATGCTTCAACCGCATGCGGTAATAAAAACAAACATTGCATGCAAACCTATGATCGAAAGATGCAACTGAGCAACGTGAGAGCGAGGGATTGAGACACGTGTACAAGTAACGGTTATGCAGAATTGATGGTCTGATTGCATAATAGAAGGAATAATATCCCTCCATCTGCAGAATTACCATAACCATTAAGTGGGGACCACAAGGCAGAGTCAAAGATCTTCTCCTATAAATACCCCATTGATTTCAGAGAAAAGTATGCTATTTGATACAGGGCTAAGTGCTATAAGATTTTAGAGAGAAAAGGCTGAGCTGAGTGCTAAAGAGAAGAAATCCGGGAAGAGAACGAGATAAGGCTGAGAGGTGAATCTCAGGTCTGACCTGCCATCGAAACCTTCCTTTCCAGCAAACAAATCTCCATCGAATCTGTGCCAAGACATTGGCACTTGTTTGTATTTGTTCTATCTCTCTTTCATTGTATTCCATATCTTCTTTATTTCTTCATTCACACATCATGTATCAAACGCTTAGTAGAAATATTAAACGTTTCGATAGATGCCATTTACCATTTTCTGTTTGTTTCCGTTCACCCATTAGTCACTTTCTTCATGATGTTTTCTTAATCTCCTGATGAGCAATATGAATCACCAAGAACTTAATATGTATTAAAGTTATAAAATACGTTTAGCTAAAGCATGCTAGACGACATCCTCACTTGTGAGAGCAGAAGTGAAGATGTCATTCTGATCTATCGAGAGAAGGTCAGAAGAGTGCGTTAACTAAGCGGGTAGTACTTCCAGACATGGAAGCAACCTTGCATTCATTACATTAGACTCTGTTTCACCACAGACATGTGGGGAACACGGTCGATCACTGAGAGATGTACGCCAAGAAAAGAGCGGAACAGTATTTGTACCTTCAATCCAACTAAGGTCTTGCGTTGTTTGTAATACTTATCTTTCTCTTTCTATTCTGTTCATCAGACTTGTCGCCGCATCCCACATCTTTGCACAACCTTCACAGCTAGCCTTAATCCTAGCATTTTGTACATGAAGTCTGTATCTTGTAACATCTAGCTTAGGTTTATTGTATTTTTATGTTTTATTGCATTTTTACTGCTTTCCTTTATTTTACTGCAATTTACATACCTGTACAAACTCCTTTATAAAGAATTGAAAACCTGGTCTCATATACCATGAACATACCGCAATAACTGACACCATTTTCCCGTGTTTGACCTCGAATCACACCGAGAAACTTGCGGTGGAATTATACTTGGTTCCATCGTAAGGAAACTTGTGACAACGCAGAGCATACTACATGAATATTCCAAATTAACGCATAACTATAAGTAGTATCGCATCATTATGAGCACTTAATATCATACATCCCAAACGACGTTACACACTTGCGAAAGCAAGAACATTTTTTTGGGCAGAGTAGAGTAAAACACAGTGTAAAAGCCTCGGGGTGCAAGACATTGCTACCGAGCTTCTTATCTCTACTTTCCATTGTTGTTTTGTATTCTGATTTTATTTATAAAATGAAATTTTCATGTCTACATCCGTTCAATCTCTTCACACTGCGCATGAGTAACTAAATTTCTGAATGGGTTGAGAAGCACTTAGCTAGTATGACCTAAGATCTTCACTTTATGCGATCATCCTGTCTTATGTATGCGTCTTTCACCCTTTAGAGATACTTGAGAGAGTAGTGTAAAGAAAGATTCTAG
The DNA here is from genome assembly GCF_009727055.1 of Benincasa hispida. NCBI lineage: Eukaryota > Viridiplantae > Streptophyta > Magnoliopsida > Cucurbitales > Cucurbitaceae > Benincasa > Benincasa hispida. Next base: position 191,166 of record NW_024064986.1, read on the forward strand.
ACTTGAGAGAGTCAGGTTAGAATCTAGGCTTGAGAGAGTCAGATTAGAACCACATAAGCAAGAGATAGAGACTTAGAGATAAGATCTGTTTGCTATCATGCATCGCATGCATCCTAGAAATAGGATATGATAGTATGCGGTCACCTTGTGTATGTGTGTATCATTCATCACCACATAGACAAGAATAAAGGTTTAGACATAAGTCCTATCGACATTATTGTATACATCGCATGCGTCCAAGAATTAGGAACTATGACATTTGCATTGAGAGATGACATGTTGTTGTGTGTGTAGCATGATCGCATAACTTGAACGAAATCTTAGGAAGTATTAGCTAAACCCCTTTTCAACCCGTTCCCTACATACTCATTGTAACTTTCACTGTCATTAACTCTTTACTCAATTCCACCGTATAGGATTTATACTTTAAACAACATACCAACCAACTTATTGTTTTTGTCACCGCAAAGGAATAAAAAATTTACCATCGCATAAGTAACTCAGTAGTCCCTATGTTCGATGATAACTTGTAGAAATACAAGTTATTTATGCTGTTTTATTTAGATAATACGAAAAAATAAAGGAAAGTTGCGTCGATAGTATAAGAATTGACTGAGAAATACGAAAATTATAAAATGTCGTGAACACGCCCACTAACCCCATTGCGATGGCGAAATAGAATGTCCAAGTCTCTGTTTTGCAAGAAATAGGTCATCGCATGCGTTAATTGCTCAAGGACAAAATGTACAATGTATCTACATCACATGCGCCAATCGATCAAGAATGAAGAAATGATCAACGCAATGGCGGCGCATGTGACGATCGATCATGGGTTATAGAGATCAACTCATGTGGTAATCAAAACAACAACACCGCATGCGGCGATCGATCGAAGATGTGAAGAGCAACGCATTCGCGGGTGATTATGACAAGTGAACAGCTTTGTGTTGTACGATTCTGACAAATTAATTGTGGAGCAAAACGGACATTTACACTACGCCATAGCAGGAATTATCAGAATTACACAGTGGGACCACCAATACAAAGAGGCAAAGTCTTATCTATAAATAGCTTCCTTGAATTCATTGCAAGGGAGGCTGGTCTGAAGAGACTTTACAGAGATATTCCGGGAGAACGACGAGACAAGGCTGAAAAGTGAGTCTCCGAGCAAGGAATTCTTCCAATTCCCGAAGCTGAAGCTCTGTGCAAGAGGTCACATCCTACTAGGAAAGCAAGCCTAAGAGGGAAGCTTTCCTCTCCACTTCATCCACACGTCGGCAAGCACAACGTCTCCAATCGGGATCTATGTCAAGACATTGACACTCTTTCTGTATTTGTTTCTATTCTTTCATTTCATCTACTGTGTTCATCTTCTTTAATCTTTCATTCACAAATCATGTATCAAACACTGATCTTTATATCTAAATGCTAATATTGCGTCATTATCATCTCTCTGTTCCTTTCCATACATTTATCATCCATTTTCTCCATCATGTGTTCTTAATCCCCTGGGTAAAGAGGAAGAATTAAGCGAGTGAGTTAATCTATGTTAAGGAAATCAGCTAAGTTTAGCTAAAGCATGCTCGACGGCATCTTCACCTGTGAGAGCAGAAGTGAAGATGTTATTTTTCCTATCGAGAGAAGGTTGGAAGAATGCGTTAACTAAAGCGAGAATTATTTCCAGAGATGGAAACAACCTTGCGTTCATTACGTTCATCTCTATTTCACCATAGACGTATGAGAACGCGACCGATCACTGAAAGGTGTACGCCAAGAGAAAGCGGAACCTTAGTTGCGTCCTTAACGAGATTGACAAACTTGTGATGTCCTTTCACTCTACTCATTCTCTTTCTGATTCATTCACAAGACTTGCCATCGCATTTATTAGATTCTTTTGTAAAACTTCACAACCAGTCCTCACCCTGTATCATAGTAGTTTAGACATTTATTTTATCAACGCAATTTACATTTATGTCAAACCAAATTCTTTATTCTTTATGAAAACTGGTCGCATTTACCACATTAGTATCGCATTTAAACGACAACAATCCCCGTGTTCGACCTCAGGTCATTCTGAGAAACTTGCGTTGGAATTATACTTGGTTCCAGCGCAAGGAAACTTGTGACACGCACTACGTCATTGCATACTACAAAGCATATTATCATCAACGCATACACTTAGAACGTAGTATCGCAAAATATCTTTATCGCAAAGCACTTGAACACATAACACATCATCAATTTTCATTCATAAGCCATGTGTTAGAGTTAGATAAAGAACATTATAAATTTCCGTTACAAGTTTATGGCAACATGAACTTGCATTACATTCATCCATCAGTAGTGTTCATAAGCGATAAAATAACACAGCATAACAACAACATTCCATTTTTATCCGCACAAGTTTATGGCACCGTTGCCGGGGATATGAGCTTGTAGCATAATATCTATCATCACAGTGCATGCATAATAAGGAATTCTAAATTTATCCTTATAAGTTTATGGCACCATTGCTAGGGACATGAGCTTGTAACATAATATCTATCATCACAGTGCATGCATAATAAGGAATTCTAAATTTATCCTCACATTCGACCCTGGACTTACCAGGCTACCTAGTAGGATTTATACTTGGATTTTACTAGGAAAACTTTCATGTGCAACGCATACACCACCATCGCAATATACACCATTATTTCATCATATTCACAACGCATCAAGTTTTTGATGCCATTGCCAGGGACTATGGCAGTACATATTGTGCTGACAGTAACTTTTGATTTTCTTTGCAGCTTTCAACCTCTGTGCACTTCCTCTCCTTTGGTAAGTGAAGAAGTGGGTATCGTATGAGCAAAGGACACGTTCGTGAGCCCAACTACGACCTAGAGATTGAAAGAACGTTTAGAAGAAGAAGAAGAAACAACCGCCGATAACGGCAAGAGAGAAATCCCAACATGGTGGAGCAACCAGAAGATAGAGCACCGAATGCAAATAATATCATGGCAAACCCCATTCTCCTGGTGAACGACTACAACAGACCCATTCGGGACTATGCATCGCCAAACCTCTATGATTTCTCCCCAGGAATCATGAGGCCAACCCTAGACAGATCAAGGTTTGAGATGAAGCCGGTTATGCTACAGATGATTTAGATTTTCGGACAGTTTGCGGAAGGCGTAGCGAGGATCCGCACGCCCATCTCTTGAGTTTTATTTAAATCTACAATACTTTTGTATTCCCAAACATCTGAGCTGAGGAGGTTCGACTAACGTTGTTCCCGTTTTCGCTGTGTGACCAAGCAAGGAAATAGGCCTATTCTTTCGAACCAGAGAAGATAACGTCTTGGTAACAAGTAGTGGAAAAGTTCATGAAGAAGTACTTCCCCCGACAGAGAACGCAAGAAGAAGGAAGTTGATTACTAATTTTGAATAAGATATTGATGAATCGCTCAGCGATGCCTGGGCGATGTTTAAAAGACTGGTGCGAGATTGTCCGCACAATGGCTTACCCGACTATCTCCAAATGGAAATCTTTTATCATGGTTTGAACCCTGCATTGCAGATGGCAGCAATTGGAGGTCTGCTTGACAAAACGTACTACGAGGCTAAAAATATTCTTGATCGCATTTCGAAGAATCACAAAGATTGGAGGGAAAGCGATCAACGACTTAGAATTAAAGAAGGTGACGCAAGTAATGGGGCCATCGCATCCCTACAAAATCAAATGAATGTGATGATGAATTTGATACAAGGCATCGCAATCAATAGCCCAGGAATGCATAGGGGGCAGGTCAACGCAATCGATCAAACGAGTGCAAGTTGTGCCACTTGCGGAGAAGCCCATCCGATGGAAGAGTGTCCGAGGAATCCACAATCTATTTACTTCGAACCCTTTCTCTAATACCTGTCTCTTATACACATCTAGATGTGTATAAGAGACAGGTGCTACTTGCGGAGAAGCCCATCCGATGGAAGAGTGTCCGAGGAATCCACAATCTATTTACTTCGAACCCTTTCTCTAATACTTACAACCTTGGGTGGAGAAACCACCCCAATTTTGCGTGGAAAAATCAACAACAAAATTTTCAACCTATGGCGCAAAAAGAAGGGTCGCCCAGATTTTTCCTGCAAACAAACGATCAATCGCAAAATAAAGTTAGCAGCTCATAGGCGCCACAATCTTCATCTCTGGAGAGCTTACTAAAGCAGTATATTGAGAAAAATGAAACAGTACTCTAGAATCAGGCGACGTCTATCTGCAATCTCGAAATTCAGATAAGTCAGATTGTGGGCGAGCTTAAAAGTAGACCGCAAGGGGTGCTGCCGAGTTCAACTGAGCTCCCGCACAACCCAGGGAGTACGAGAAAGAAGCAATGTCAAGTTATGACTTTGCGAAGCAGAAAGACAGTGGCAGAAGAGAAGAAGAAGCCGAATAGGACTGCTTCAGTTGCGATGGAACCCCAAACCCTATTGACACAAGAGGAACCAAAAGAACAGAAGACGATGGAACTAGAAGTTGCGTCCACTTCTAAGCCTATGGACATGCTGAAACAGTTACATATCAACATCCCTTTCATTGAAGTGATTGAACAAATGCCAAAATATGCAAAGTTTCTAAAGGACATGGTGACAAAGAAGAGGAGCACAGGTAAGTTCGCAACGGTGGCATTAACACAGAAGTCAAACACTATTATTCCATCAAAAATGCGCGACCCTAGAAGTTTCACAATACCCTGTTCAATTGGAGGGATATATATAGATCAAACGCTTTGCGATTTGGGGGCAGTATCAACTTAATGCCCCTTTCAATTTTTAAACAGTTGAATGTGGGGCAGTTAGTGCCCATGACGGTGACTCTCCAGCTGGCGAACAGGTCCCTTGTTCATCCAGAAGGGAAGGTGAAGGATGTCCTGGTCTCGATTGACAAATTTATCTTACCGGCAGATTTCATCATCCTCGATTATGAAGTGGACAAGGATGTACCCATCATTTTGGGATGACCATTTTTATCCACTGGTCGTGCTCAGATTGATGTGTACAAGGGAGAGATCACGCTGAGTGTGAATGGAAAAAAGCTTAGGTTTGACATTATTAAAGCCATGAAGTATCCGGAAGAAGAAGACCTAACAGATTCCGACAATGAACCCAGTTGTTATGAAGAAGAAAAGTTTGAAGATGAAAATGGAAGAGAGGATGCGCCCGCATCTGTATTAACCTGCAATGCGTCATGGAAACAACAACTAAAAAAGAGAAATTGGTGTTGAATGAAGAGAGAAAAGCACAACAACCATCCTTGGAACAACCACCCACTGTGGAATTGCCAAACCACCTGAAGTATGCTTTTCTGGGGCAAAATGAAACTCTACCAGTAATAATTTCCTCTACACTTCAAGAAGAACAAGAGCATGCGCTGCTGAACATCCTGAAAAAGTACATAAAAGCAATAGAATGGAGACTAGCAGACATTAGAGGAATCAACCCCACATATTGCATGCATAGGATATGTCTCGAGGAAAATAAAAAAAGGGTCGATCGAACATCAACGCAGACTAAACCCTGAAATAAAGGAAATCGTGAAAAAAGAGATAATCAAATGGTTGGACGCAGGCATCATTTATCCAATCATCGATAGCACGTGGGTCAGCCCTGTGCAGTGTGTGCCAAAGAAAGGAGGAATGACGGTAATTCCAAATGCAAACAATGAATTAATACCAATAAGGACCGTCACTGGTTGGCGGATCTGCATGGACTACCGCAAACTGAATGTGACGACGAAGAAGGATCATTTCCCCTTGCCTTTTATTGACTAGATACTAGACTGCCTAGCAGGATATGATTACTTCTGCTTTTTGGACGGATATACAGGCTACAACCAAATCATGATTGCTCCTAAAGACCAAGAGAAAACCACATTCACCTGCCCCTACGGAACATTTTCTTTTCGACGCATGCCGTTCGGATTATGCAATACGTCGAGCACGTTTCAGAGGTGTATGAGGCCATCTTCTCTAAGTATCTTGAAGATTCAGTGGAAATTTTTATGGACGAATTCTCTGTTTATGGGCAAACATATGAAGTCTGTCTAAATAATTTAGAAAAGATACTGAGGAGATGTGAAGATACGAACCTTATGCTGAACTGGGAGAAGTGCCACTTCATGGTGAATGAAGGTATTATGCTTGGACACAAAGTCTTCAAGGACGAGCTGAAGGTAGATAAGGCGAAGATTAAGGTCATTGAAAAGCTCCCACCTCCAGTAAATGTGAAGGCTGTCAGGAGCTTCTTGGGGCATGTAGGATTTTATTGACGTTTTGTGAAGGACTTTTCGAAGATTGCTCGACCATTGAGTGTGTTGCTGGAGGCCGAGAGAACATTTGACTTTGATGAACAATGCCTCAACGCATTCAAAATACTAAAGAACACATTGATAACCACACCTGTGTTGATTGCACTGGACTGGATATAACCCTTTGAACTGATGTGCGATGCTAGCAGTTATGTGATGGGGGCGGTGCATATGCGAGTAGAACCTTGAAACCTGCCCAAACAAATTACACTACCACTGAAAAAGAACTTCTTGTTGTGATCTTTGCATTGGAGAAATTTAGAGCTTACTTGCTGGGATCCAAAGTGATCGTTCACACCGACCACTCGACAATCAAATATTTAATAACAAAGAAAGATGCAAAGTCGAGGTTGATTTTATGGGTTCTCCTTCTTCAAGAATTCAACATGGAAATAATTGACCGTAAGGGGACGAAGAACCAGGTTACAGACCACCTATCAAGATTAGAAAATACGGAAATCGACCGCAACTAGTTGGAGGTGAACGCAACCTTCCCAGATGAGCAATTGTTCAGAATTGAAGAATTACCATGGTACGTAGATGTAGTAAATTATCTGGTTTGTAAACAATTTCCTAAGAACTACACAATCCACCAAAAGAGGAGGCTCAGACACGAATGTAAATCCTATTATTGGGACGAGCCAAATCTTTACAAGAGGGAGTCAGACTAGATTTTGCACCTATAGAATTCTTTTGGGGTTGCTTAGGGGCTCAGTATGTAGGGTATAGGGATCTTACTGCCCGAATTGGGGATATTATGCAGTTCAACTGGCCCGAGGAGGGGTGGAGGCACTTGGTCGGCCAGTGAGTCTGGAGGAGATTCAGAAGGCTTTATTCTCGATGAATTCTGGGAAGGCTCTGTCTCTTATACACATCTAGATGTGTATAAGAGACAGGCTTTATTCTCGATGAATTCTGGGAAGGCTCCTGGGCTTGATGGGTTTTCAGTGGATTTTTACAAAGCTGCTTAGAGTGTGATTAGGGATGATTTATGTGACGTTGTGCTGAATTTTTTTGAAACATGTTACCTGCCTGGTGGAGTTAATCCTACTACTATTACTCTCATCCCTAAGAGTGGGGAGCTGAACGTATGGAGGAGTTTTGTCCTATTTCATGTTGCAATATTGTGTATAAGTGTATCTCGAGGATCTTAGTTGAGAGATTGTGGTTGTGGTTGCCTAATTTCATCAGTGGTAATCAGTCTGTGTTTGTTCCGGGTAGGTCGATTTTCGATAACATTTTATTGTGTTAGGAGCTCGTGTGGAGCTATAAGGAGGGCAGAGGGAAGCCGAGTTGTGTGTTAAAGATAAACCTTCAAAAGGCTTACGATTCAGTGAATTGGGATTTTCTGTTTGGTGTGTTGTTGGCTATAGGTACGCCCTTTCAGTTTGTTAGTTGAGTGAGGACTTGTGTTACTTCGCCTAAGTTCTCTGTGATGATTAATGGTTCCCTTGAAGGGTTTTTTCCTGGTAGGAAGGGGTTGAGGCAGGGGGATCTGTTGTCTTCTTTTTTGTTTGTGATGGTGATGGAGGTCTTGTCTAGGTTGTTGAATAAGCCTCCTGTGTGGTTTAGGTTCCATGATCAGTGTGAGCGCTTAGGCCTAACTCATTTGGTTTTTGTAGACGATTTGATAATTTTCTATGCAGCTGAGAGAGATTCTTTGTTGTTTATGAGGCAGGTATTGACACAGTTTGCAGAGCTGTCTAGGTTAGTTGCAAATGTTGGGAAGAGTTCCATGTTTGTTGCGGGTGTGGAGTCTGGGGAGGCGGAAGAACTAGTTGCGTATATGGGTGTCTCTCTTGGTTCGTTGCCTGTTAGGTATCTGGGTTTACCTTTATTGGCGGGTCGGTTGAGGGCTGTGGATTGTGCGCCTTTGATACAGAGGATTACAACTTGTATTAGAAGCTGGGCAGCGAGGTCCCTCTCCTTTGTTGGGAGTTGCAGCTTGTTAGGTCTGTTTTACAGTCCTTTCAGGTTTTTTAGTGTAGCATATTCGTGTTGCCTGCGTGTGTAACTCATGAGGTTGATCGTTTGTTACGTAGTTATTTATGGAAGGGTAGTGTGGTAAGTCGGAGTGGTACACGGGTGGCATGGGATGAGGTGTGCTTGCCGTTGGGAGAGGGGGGTTTGGGTGTGAAGCATGTGGCCTCTTGGAACCAGGCTGCTATTATGAAGTTGCTCTGTCTTCTCATAATTAAATCGGGGTCACTATGGGTGGCGTGGGTGGAGGCGTATGTTTGCGTGGGCGGTCGTTGGGCTATTCGAAGTGAGGTTGGGAGGTCTTGGTGCTTGAGGGCTATCTTGCGAAGTAGAGATAGATTCAAGCATCTGGTTCGTTTAATGATTGACAATGGACGGTCTTGTTTTGTTTGGCGGGATCCTTGACTGCCAAGGGGTGTGATTTTGGATTCATACGGGTCTACGGTTGTTCATGATGCAAGGAGTAGTTTGAAAGTGCGGTTGTCGGAGTTCTTGGATGGTGAGGAAGGTTGAAGGTGACCTACAGTATCTTGGGAGCTGCTTGAGATATGGGGTTTTATCCAGGCAGTGGGGCCTAGGGTAGGGGGAGAGGATTATTGGGTTTGGGTGCCGGATGCTAGTGGTTGGTTTTCTATCGCTAGTGCTTGGGAGAGTATACGTCCTCGTCGTCCTAGGGTGTCTTGGGCTAGTATTTTGTGGGTGGGGGGTGGTATTCTGCGTCACTCCTCCTATGCGTGGTTAGCAATGAGGGACAGGTTAGGTATGCAGGATTAGTTGAGGAGTTAAGGTGTGTTGTTAGAGGGGAGAGGGGGGGTGTCTTCTGTGTGGGGGAGGTGTGGAGTCGCGGGATCATTTATTTTTTGAGTGTGGGTTTGGGAGAGAGGTGTGGTCTAGTGTGTTGCGTCAATTGGGGTCGACGCATCAGGTGGCTGGTTGGGATGTAGAATTGAGTTGGTTGTGCCGAGTGGGGTTAGGTAAGAGGGTGTGTAGTAAGTTGTTCCGTATCTTCTGGTGTGCGTCCATATACTACATCTAGCAAGAGCGTAATCTGTGGCTGCATGGAGGTCGACCGAGGTCGGTGTTTTCTCTGGTTCACCTTATGGTCTCTACGGTTCGTGCTTGTGCTACTTCCTGGCAGATTGACCTTCTTGGTCTTATCTAGTGTGTGTATGGATGTTTTTTCCTTTTGAACTTTACATTGTTCTCTGTTTTGCTGTAGCCCCTAGTTTGTGGGGTTTTAGGTTATTTTCTCTACCTTTCTTCCTGGTGGTTTGCGAGTTTGCATCTATGTGTTGGTTTTGTTTTGGTCTTATCCTGTTGGCTTTGTTTTGGTTTTGTTGCCCTGTCTTTGTTTGTGCTTTGTTGCTTTGATACCTTGATCCTTGGCTGTGGGATCCTCCTTGTTGTTATATAATAATATAACCTATTCTAAAAAAAAAACATTTCTAATGCCACCACTTTATTATACATTCTCTTACATATTTTGAAAATTTTATAAGTGAAGGCTTCAAGAAAATTATATTAACTTCATTTATCAATTATTAATCAAATATTTAAATTTTATTATCTTTTCTTTGGCATTGAAATTTTTATTCATTCAATATAATTTTCAACCAATTATAATTTTTTTGGTATAATTATAAGATTCAATAAATTATTGAGTTAATTTTAATTAATTTCAACATATAAAATAATTGGCAACCAATTATAAGTTTTTTGGTATAATTATAAGATTCGATAAATTATTGAGTTAATTTTAATTAATTTCAACATATAAAATAATTGGATGGAAAAATTACCACTTATTAGTTGTACGAGATTGAAGAGTTTTTTCACTTTTTGAAATTCCAAATTAAACTCCATACAATTGCTTTCAAATCACAATAAAATGAGTCTAAAATTTATTACATTCCAAGTTTTATATATACATTTTTTTCACCTATTAACAAGTGTTTTTTTTAATACTGTAACTATAGAAATGGGGATCGAATCTCCAATTTCTAAAGAGAAAGGTCATGCAAATTATTGTCGAACTAACTCACCTTAGTCTTATGAGTGCATTTAAATCTTCATTAATTTAATTTTAAATTATTTAAAATTATTATGTATTCAATTTTAAAAAAGTTACTTATTTTATCTAAATGCTGTTTTTTAGTTGATCTAAAAATTTTTAGTTTTATAAAATATAATTAATAGATTAACATAATCCAAGCTAAATTTACCAAATAAATTGTTGTATTATATATATATATGTGTGTGTATATATGTATATATATATATATGTGTATATATATATTGTAGAGGAATTATAGGAGTCACAGAAGTGGCTCGAGTCTAATCGGATTTGAAATTATTATTGAAGTGGTTTTGCTAGGAGTTTAAACGTGAGTACCAACATAGTGATTAACAATGTTAAATGCTTTAAATTATATTATATGTTGTTGATCTCAAATTTTGGTCTCTATCTCTACTCATCATATATGACCATGAAATTACCAAGGGCATTAACGAATTATCTACTCTTTTATAAAGAGAATTTGATAATCATAAAGCTAAAAATTAAGCTTGCTATTTTATAAAAAGAGAGAATAAAACTTCATATCTGTCTTCAACAGTGTAAGTTTTTCTTTGCGATAACTCGTGATACTCTTCACCAATAATTTTCTTCTTTCATGTGAGTTGGTGTTCAATCTCTTTTATATATGTCATTCACAATCTCTATTTAGTCAATTAAATTTCTTTCATGCCATTCTATAATATGTAGGTTGTCAATTTACAATATCGCTATAATTATTTACATATAAAGTAAAAAGGAATAAATGTTAAGAAAAATGACAATAGTGGGAAAAAACCTATAGAAAACTTTACAAAGTCATATGGGATAAAACAACTTTCAATGAGGGTATGTTGGTGGTGTATGAGTTGATCTCCGCTAGGATCATGTCACGTGGTAGCAGGCACGCCTTTTTTTTCGAAAGAGGCCACCATCAATGACAAACAAAAAAGCATATGAATTTTGTGAATGTATCCTCCATTTATACATATTTCAGTTGGAATTTTAATAAAGAAAAATTCTTATAAATGGAAAATTTCAAAAAATATTTATACTTTATAACAAAAAAATTCTAAAAGTATTTGTATTTTTGGAACTTTTTCTATAATGTGTAAATATTTTTAAATATTTTTTTATATCTAAAAAGACCTCTTTAATAAAAGTTCGTTTTATTTCAAAAACCACAATCACGATTTGTTTTTAAAAAGTTGTAACAATTTGTTAAATGAGCACAAATAAGATTAATTAGGTTGAATAGGTGATTGATTATTTTTTTTTACATTAAAATTAAACGTACCATAAAGTAATTAATTAAGTTTTCCATTCATAGGTTAATAATAAGTTTGTTTAAGCAATTAATTTGATAATTGAACATTTCCTTCATTTTAATTGTATATAATTTTACTACCTCAAATGGCATATAAGTACGAACAAATGTTTGTAGTTTGAATCTTCCACCAATCATATTTAACAAAATAATAATAATAATTTATCCTTTGCAAATGTTGAGATATTTAGACTTTAATTTATATATTTAGACTATAATTGGGTTATCGAGCTAATTAGGTTATGTTAAATATCAGTTTCCACGAAAAAAATCTTTAGCAATTAAATCATTATTAGGTGATAATTGAATGGGCATTTTTTTCTTTAGCAATTAAACGTCGCGGTTCTTTTCGCACTATCCACTTGGTGCATAGCAATCGAATGACATTGTTTAAATTTACAAGTATTGCTTTGTTAATTTTATTATTAAGTGGCATTGTTTTGTAAATTTAAACTTTAATAAGGGACAAAATAGTCTAAAAAGATCTTTTTTTAAAGATTGCAACCTTTTAATATATCTTCCTTTACAATACCCAAATCCAATTATCTTTGATTATATTAAACTAAATAATTTTGATTGTCAACATGAATGTAATACTTGTACTATTGATCTCAAAATCAGAGATTCGATTCCCCCACCTCACATTTTAATTACAATACATTTTCCAAAAGGAAAAAAAACAAAAAGTCTTGATCTTAACCAAACCCTCGAACAGAGCTGAATTAGATAAAACATTAACTGTAATACTGGAAGTGGAACTCGTGCCAGTTCAACTGTAATACACTAAAAAAGAACCCTCCGCCGTTCATTTTCATTCTCATGCTGCCAAAGCACATATCAGAATAAACTAAGCCGACAAAAAGAGATTGAATGGGGGTTAGCTTAGCGATCTGATTCTTTGTGCTAAACCAAAACTCGTATTGAATAGTATACATACATCCAAGAAGCCTATATTCATCCAACAAATTGAGATTCTCATACATTGTCAAAAAAAAAAAAAAAAAAAACACCTGCCATGAAGCTGAGTGTTAAAGTTAATACTTAGACAAGCCTCGTTAGCCAGCACACCTGCTTCTGTGCTTCCTTCACGAGGTGTGTGTTCATGCCCTTTGATTCTCCGTGTTACGAGCAGGTTGTTAATGACAGTGATGATGGATCTACTGTGGATGGATGATCTTCCGGGGTTGGTTTGGCTAAAGAACAACAATATTCAGACGCCATATTCACGTTATTTTAATTTTGTGCATGTTCAGGTATGAGGCGATGGCGCAATTCAGTTGATGCATCAGCAAGTTCTGCAGGTGATTTCGATTCAGAATCAACAAGAATAGTTTCATTAACGCATTGAAAATGATGATGAATTTGGTTTTACCTTGTGCTGTGAAATTGAACAATGGCGGTAGTGCTTGACCGTTAGGTAAACATGCATTCGGATCTCTCAAATCGTCAAAAAAGGGATGTGCACAAGCCTCCAACTGCGATTAAAGAAAACCCACTTAATTGTTAAGATTGATTATAAACTATGATAAAGTATATTAGTTCCTTGGATTGTTATGATCGAAATGATATAACAGACACCTTAACTAACATAGACACTGTGTTGAGATAGACAACAAATAACTGTAGCTGAAGTTTTTATAGTTTCATTTAGTTCTCCCCGTAACGTTTCAAGCCTTAAGTCTCTCTTATAATTATACTCTTTTAATGTCATGTCATTATCACGAATATTATAAAATTAGTTAAAGAAAAGTTAGGTCAACCTTTAAATAAAAATGATGGCAGAGACGGAATGAGGCATTCCACAAAATTCATAGATAAAATCATACACAGTGAACTTTGGAACGAAGAGAAAACACACAAAGTGAACTCATATACGTAATGTGTAGGATGTTTGATAATTATTTCAATTTTTGTTTTCTGTTTATAAAATTTATGTTTGTATCCTCATAATTTCTTTACTTTAACTTTTACCATTCTTAAAGAAACGTCTAAATTCGTAGTCCATTTCCAAAAATAAAAACAAAGTTATTTTAAACTACCTTTTTTTTTTCTTTTAAGTTTTGAAAATTTGGCTGGAACATTCAATACATCTTCTTCGTAGAGTAGATGACAAAATAACGAAACTCATACAAGGAAGATTATAAGCCTTTTTTTTTTTTGGAAAGAAAAAAACCGAGAGTTATTGCTATGAGCTGTCAAAACAATTAGAAACATTTGGTTAACAGCGGCACTCATCAGACATTACACAATTATGTAGCACGAATATGATTAAAAAGAAACTAAAAACTGTCGTAACACATCAGGGAATAGACTATTTGCAATTTCAGAGAAACAAAGTCATATTAAAAAAAGTAAAGATTCTTACCGCGGTGCAACGTAAGTTGGGCGAATACTGGAGAAATCTTGACACAAGATCGATGGCTTCAGCAGGCATTCTCATGTGAAATATCTGGAGATTACAACTTCATTGAGAATTCCACCCTCATAATAATACTAGTAAAAATAAAAAATCAAGTCGAATGAAATGACTAAATTTTCGACAAAAATGAAAGAGACCTTATGCCACGGGTGTGCTTTAATTTGAGGAAATTTGAATTCTGTATAGTTTGGGTTCATGCACTTGATTTCCTCCCTGGTTGGCGTTCCCAATATCTAATTCATGTGTAAAGGGAAAAAATAAAAATCAGGCAAGTGAAACAGTAAAAAGACACAAATCAAGTCAACAGAAGGTCGGTTATACCTTGATGATCTCTACCAATTGATCAACACCACTTTCACCAGGAAAAAGAGGCTGCAAACAATTTTCATGTCACACATCAGAAAGATCAACAAAATGGCATTGAAATAACCCAATATTTTAAAAAATCTCTCTGGCATAAACCATGCTACGCCAAAAAGAATGGATAGATGTACATATGATGAAAAAATTATGAAATCAAAACACAGTATTATCTGAACCACTAAGAGTGAGTTAGACAATTCCCTACAACAAATTTTCAACAGCCACTAAAATGAGGACCAACCTGTCCTAAAAGAAGCTCAGCCATTACACAACCTACGGACCACATATCTATGGCATTGGTATACTCTGTTGCCCCGAATATGAGTTCTGGGGCCCTATAATACCGTGAACAAATATAAGATATATTAGGTTCCCCTGGCATCTGAAATTGAAAATTAAGTCACATCAGGTCATAAATTAATAAACTTCACCAGATAAAAGTCACATCCAAATTCAGATGTATATGCATACCAACATCTTTGCACTCCCAAAATCGCATATCTTTAGTTGATGAGTGTGAGGATTAACCTGCACAATGTGTAGAAGAAAGTGAACAGCAGGTAAAAGGTAACTACCCATCACTTCTACCTTATCTTTCAGTTTAAGGAACCTCTTTTCGGGAGACCTAGTCTGTCTACTTCTTCCACATTAATTTCGTATCAAGTGTATCACAAGATCATCCATGCACGTACATTTTAACTCAACATCATAATAAGCACGCTTGAAGTTCCTTACCAACAGGTTTATACAAAGTGTACTTAAATAACTGTTAACATGGAAACATTGTCAACAATTTAATGTTTTGGCCAACCTTTGACGACTTGGTTGTACCATACGCAGCCATACATGTGCAAATAGAATGCAATGCAGGTAGGTAGTGCCATTCTCAATTAGATCCCCTTGTATAATGTCACATAATACCTTTGACGACTTGGTAGTACCATACGCAGCCATACATGTGCAAATAGAATGCAATGCAGGTAGGTAGTGCCATTCTCAATTAGATCCCCTTGTACAATGTCGCACAATACCACTTTTCTGAACATTTTTCAGAAAAGCAATGGATATAGTTTTTAAAAATTAAAAACACTAAAGTCTGGATCACATCTTTGGAGCTGTTAAAGAGATTGATGTTTTATGATGGAGGCTTCAATCCCCTTTGCCTTTTCTTGTATCTTCGAGATGGTGACAATTTTAAATTGGGGGGAATAATGGCATTAAGCTTGAGGAGTCTCTTGCTAGTTGCTAGGTCAATGCCTTGGGTGGGGGGTAAAAATTTTTAAGGTCTATAATTCTCCATTAGGCCCTATTCATTCAGATTTCAGCCCTTCCTATACAGTTATTTAAATTTGATTCAGCTCCTTTTGTCAGCCTATCTTTAGTTCTTTAGTTCTCTCCCTCTCTCTCTGGTTTTTCTAGGAGGAGGGGGAATAAAAACAAACAAGCTAATAAGAAAACGAAACAAAAGGAATTGTTGGATGGTGGAAAAAGGGAAAAAGACCTACCAGCAAATTCTGAGGCTTAATATCACGGTGACATACCCCTACAACATGATGCAAGTAATTTAGAGCCCGACAAATCTGGAAAGTGAGAACAAGGGTTACTGAACGTATTTGTAGAACTGCAACAGCCAAATGCAGCAAGAACTACAAATTGAAAATTAAAATACTACTCATGCCATCAACAGCAATCCATTGTTGATTGAAAGTTTACCTGATATGTATAGAGCTGCACATATATAATGGGCATACTCCGGTTCATCCTGATATAATGCTTAGAAACTTTGTAGACAGTTTCGGATATATATTCCAGGACGAGGTTGAGGTACAGCTCATCTTTATCAGTAGTGGAAAAGAAACAATGTTTTAGTTGAACAATGTTAGGATGGTCAAGAATGCGCATAATCTGGAGTTCCCTGTTCTTATATCGCTTATCCTGCAGCACCTTTTTTATTGCTACAGCTTCATTTGTTTCCAAACACTTAGCCTATAAAAATGTACAAGTGAATTCAAAAGTTGCACCAACCTCAGGATCTAAAAAGAACCAGAACAGGCACAGTAGAATCAAGTACCTGAAAGACAACGCCAAAAGAACCAGTACCGACCACACGCTCTGCCATATAGGAGATTGTCTACAACAAAGTTACAATATAGGAAAGAAAATTTTCAAACTCTACCCCAATTACAAAAAATCAGAGACCATATGATTTGATTCGAAAGGTTACAATAAAATATATCATAACTTTCTATTCTCCGAGATCTAGAGTGTTAGTTGGAGATACAGAGAGGAGGAGAAATGCTACCAAATGAAATATAATAAGCTGATTATGAAAAGTCACCTGTTTCGGTTTTCCATTTCGACCACCAACTGTAGTTGCAATCATCTGACCGGCTTCTGTTCCATTGCCATTCACAACAGCAGGTTCCAAATCCTAGAACAGAAGCATAATAAACAGAATCTCAATATTTGTTTCTGTTTTATGGCTTGTATCCAAGTCCATCACACAGACATTTTCCATATAGGATAAATATCGAAGTATACAAGATGGTTGTACCTTGACTGCTATAAGTTCAATACAGAGAGTTGATTTTATAGTGTACAGGGTGAAATTGGAATGACAAAAATGGAAAATATGGAAAGAGGTTTTTTTTTCCAAAAAAAAAAAGAAAGAAAGAAAGAAAGAAAGAAAGAAGGAAGAGAAAACAACAACAAAACAGAGAGCTAAACTTAAATTTGAAGTTATCTATGAATAACCTTTTCGTCATGGTTGAATTTCTCATCCCTAATTCTCATTTCACGCATTTCTCTTGGAAGGTGATCAAAACCAGTTTTTTCTGTTCCAGCTGTTGATGAAATGTTTGATGTGCTCGCAGCATCATCCAAAGAGGTTGAAGCCAAATCCGGCTCTAAACCAGAGGCAACTCTTCCGATGTCATCGGAAACCCCATCAACCTTTTGTTCAGTTTCTTGATCAACTTTTGCTCGCTTTATGCCAAAATCTCCACCCTTAGAAAACACATTAAGAGGAAAAGATCAAAATTGATGAAAGTGAAACATCAGAATACCATAGCATAGCATTGAAAGTATCTCAATTATGATAAGCGAAACAATGCATACTGTTGCACCACGACATAGATCTTAAACGACGATCACCAGTTAGCCCATTTTCATACGAAGAACCCAATTTATGAATAAACTCGACGAGAGGAACCAAGTGACCTATTTTCTTTATTATATATATTTATATATATTGTTCCGATGACAATATGACAATATCCATTAGCTCAAAATTAAAAAGCTTAAAAGAAAGGAAAGAACAAAACGAAGGGTATGTAATTATCAGGTGAGTTTCCAGTTTCCAGATTCCAGTGGATTGAGCGTTCGAAATTTCTCCAATTCCAACTCCAATTTCCCATAACTGAAAAAAAAAAAAAAAAGACAATGAAAATGAAACTCACAGGTTCAGAAGAAATCGAAGTCCGACCAGAAGCAATGCTCTTAAGGCGACGCATCATATTCATGGCGACTATAGATTGGGCCGCGTCCTTTCAACCCCCAACAGAGAGATGAAACCCTAATTCGCTCCCAGAAACACACACACACACACACACACAAAAAAAGAACAAATCCCAAATAGAAGACAGATTTTTCAGCAATGGGCAGAAAACAAAAATGGAAAAAACAAAAGGGATTTCAGCAGAAGAGAGAGAAACTCAAATTTCTCTCTCCTCCAGCTGCTATTAACTCAATAGAAGAACCCCAGAAGAAAAAGGGGTCCAAAAACAAAGAAACAAAGGAAAAAGAAAATGAAGAAACAGAGAGAAAAAGAGTGTGGGATTTGGATTGTTGGAAATTATTAGGTTTTTAAAAAGGGGGAAAAAGCTTAGAGATGGCGTTTTTCGAAAAATTTGGTTCGGTCAAAGAGGGATCAAAACCAATCATTCGAGGCCGGTTTTTAATGTACGTTGGTCAAACCAGGATCTCTGGTTGTCGATGCCTCATTATGTGGTTTTCCGGTGCCTCATTTTCCCAATTTACCCCTCTTTGCTTCAAACTTCGGTTTTTTGGATTCCACGGAATATTCGGTGGAACTTTTGCCTCGTTATGACCGTTTTTATTTTACCCGCTACCCATACAGTTTTGAATTCAATCCTCAACTCTATTTCCCCCGATCTTTATTTCCTCATCAACTTTTCCTCCTTCCCTTACCACCTTACTTTTCATTTTCCTCTCCAACTTTCACAAAACCTTCTCCTTACTACCACATAACCTTACGTCAATTACAAGTTGGAGAGATCTCCAACGTCATTCAAACTTCTTTCTTCCTTTTTTTCTTCTTTTTCTTGTGATTTTCTGTCTTCATTCCATAAGAAGATGCCAATTTAGAACGTCAATATTTATCTATAGAGTCCATAAAGCGTAAATAGATATTCAATCAAACATATTAGGAATCGGTCCAAAAATTGTGAGCCGAAAAATACATCATCTTGAAAAAGATCATTGTTTGTTTTAGGTTCAATTTTAAAAAACTTTTAATTTATGTTTTTTCTTTTTCATTTTTTAGGTTTGTGATACACCTTAAGGTGCCTTAGACACTTGTCTGTATCTGCATAAAAGAACTTGTCATTTGATGTTCATTGATATCATTTTGCATCTCAGCATATGAGAAAGTTAAATTCAAAAACAAGAGAATAAAAATTCAACAACTAAAATTCAGAACATAAATCACCTTCAATATGTGGATTATGAATGAAATGCTTGAAGAAGAAATTAGACGCGTAAAATTTAGTTAAAAATTCAAACAAATATAGAATCTAAAGATAAGTTGGTCCACAAAATCTAGAACATGAAAAGTAAATTTAAAATTTTCAAAGATAATGAAACTATTATTTTTTTTATAAGTATAATTAAAACTATGATATTGTGGTGCAACATTAGCTATCTAATGTTATGTAGAGATGAGACAAAAGACACTGCATTGATATCATTTTGGAGAGATGAGATCAAAGATACTGCCTTGTTTAATGCAGAAACTACAGTTGGATTGGGGGTAAATTAGCTATATTTGGAAGTATACCTCACCTTAGCTATCTAATCACAATTTCTCAAGAATTAGATAATCTATCCCTATGATCTATAATATATATAAAAGTACGTAGGAACGAGGAAGAAAGATTTTTTTAGAGAATTTTGCTTTGTGAATTTTTATATAATATGTAAATTAAAGTGGAACGATCTACACGTATACCAATTACCCCTTTATGACCTTTCTATATACCACCTTTTATTATTTCATACTTCCACCTTTTTATCTTCTCCTTTTACATTACATTAATGGATGTTTCGGGTGAAGGTATGAGTTGCTATGAATTGTTTGAGTTTGGTTAAAAATCCAACTGAATATTCAACGGTCCAATTTTGTAAGTCATCAATATTTATACCTATGTTCACTAACTTGATAATAGTGCACTCAACCCTCATCACCAATGATGCCTCTGTTGCCACTCTAGTGACCGCTGCCAACGGCCAACAACTCTGACCACATCCAACCACCACCGTCAGCGGTCATCTCGGGCACCCTTTGCTAACAAACCAAACAAACTTGTATTTAAAAACACTTTGAGAAAGAGTTGTCAATCGCATAGTATTTTTATTTTAAGTAGTTTTTATCAGAAGTGTAAATGAAAATGACTTTTTGATAAACTTTTTTTTCCAAGTTAATAAAAAAAAACCCTTGTATCATGGCAAACAGATAAGTATGAACTTGAATTTGGGAGGTAGAAGGAAGTTGTCGAACATATCTATCAGATAGATAATTTGGATGGACGTTTATATAATTTTTTGTGTAAGTGGAATGATTGCCATTTGTTGGTCCATATCATATACAATTTTTTTTTATATTGCATAACTGGACCGGAGGTGAAGGATCTCTTACCCAAGAGTTCCATGAGCGCGTTCGGATCGTTCCGATCTCACCGTGACCAAAATACACATTATATATTCAAAACATACAATTATGCAAACAAACTCTAATTATCGGCATGCTATGAACAACGAAATAACAAGGGAAAGAGTGCCATAACAGTTGAAGACGTTCTTCAAACTTCAACACTCAAAGCAGTGGAAAACCTCCACGCGATCTACCAACGCCCAGTGGAAGCGTCGACTGCAGCAGCACGAATACCATGGGGACGACACCACCAGAAAAGAGCCTTGGGTATTCTCAGAGTGAGAACCCAAAGCGTGATCTTTGATGAATTTGATAGAGGAAGGAGGAAACACAAATCGTGTAGGCGATACGCAGTAGGATGGAAAAAGACACTATCGCATAGCAGAATGTTTATCGTTTAGGAGAAACTACACGATCATGTAAGTTTTACTGAACGATCATTTAAGAAATGGTATACGATCGTTTAACAAAATCGGCACACTATACGATCATTTAGAGAAGCTATGCGATTGTGTAGGAAATAGTGTGCGATCGTTTAGGCGCGAGGAGGATGATCGTTTAGGCGGAGATGACTATCGTATAGGCTCTCGAAATTCTTAAGCGATCGTTTTCTTTTTCAACAACGTGCTCTTCCGAATTCTTTTGGACGATTGATCAAAATGAAAACTATTTTCATTTTAATTCATCGGTTACAATAACCGACATTGCCCCACTAACCCACGTCTGAATGTGAATTTTTGGATTAATTATCATATAATTAATCAACTAATTAATTAATAGATATAATCATAATATATTTTTATCCTATAGTTTGATATCACATATCTGTTATAGTATTTTCTCCTCTACTTGATATAAATCATATTTATATCTAATTTCCTCCAAAATAATTTATCTCATACATTTAGCCAATTATATCATATATAATTAATCAGTCCAATTATACCATATATAATCGAACTTCCTCTTGTCAATTTAAACATTTTAAATTAATCCAAACCCTGGTTCTCGACTTTATCCAAGCTACCCAGGGGACCTAATGAACCCATGGCTCGAAGCTCTAACGGTCCGTGAATAGCTGACTAAACTCTTTAGCTAGAAGATCCACCATCCGTTAACTGTCAGACATTCCACTAAAGACCAACAACTGAACTCTTCTTATCTCAGATATATTTATGTGTCCATCGAATATAAGCAATCATGAATACGATGACCCTTCACAGATGCTCATAAGTATAGCTAGGCCAAATTACCGTTTTGCCCCTGTAGTTATATCTCACTCCTTAAGTAACACTGATTCCTCTAATGAATAATACAACATAATCCAACTATTTGTGAACACCTCTCGGGCCAAGAGAAGGTGTGTGGCGCCACATCGTTCAAGCCTCGAAATCAGCCCTTAAGGGAGCTGTCTATCTACTTACCCTTGCCTCGGGGAATGAGTGAATTCCATCTTGTGTAGCTGAGTTCCCAGCTCCCAAATCAGATGAATCCCTAAAATGGTAGGTTTGAATCGGCGACCTGGCCACTTGCACCCATACAAATCAAAGCACCGCCCTCAATGGCAGGAGTTCCCAACTCACTCAGGATTGAGGTCATGTAACCTAAGGTCATCCTAGTGAAGTGAAGTCTTTATCATGAACGGTGTTATATAACAAGACGTTAACACTTCGTGGTCAAGTCTTGTACAAAATCTTTGTATAGGATACCTCCGCTCACCTGTCCCCAACACGAATGATCAGGATCAGACCATCTGTGACAAATCATAACATTTGTGACCATTTCACAAAGCGGGCCGCATTCGTAGCGTTACCAAGATAAGGTTTCCCTCCTATATCTATATACTACAGACTATTTTGGTTATCACTCAAGACATGATCCACTTGTATGTCACCACATACATGCTTGAGTCACATACATATAACCAGGGATTTTATGTTTATTGGTTTGTGGTAAAGCAACTAAAACAAGCAACTGAGCAAAAATACAAGATGTGAAGTAAATATCATATATAATACAACACAAACGTTCATACAAACTGTTTACAAACTACAGAACACGAGACTTTGGGGCATCAACCCTAATAGGAGGACCATTTGTTACATATTTTTTGTGCCAATTATGTAACATGACCATTAATATGTTGGCTTTTTGGCTCTTAATTTCAAATTAATTAATTTTAGTTAATTAATTAATAATTTGATGATAACAAACCTAAATTAATTTACTTATAATTTGAGTATTTGAAGTGTTATTGCGTAGAGCTCAAAATAACGATTCTAACACATTTTGAATTACTTCAATTGGAACTCAAATGAAAAAGTTACGATCAGAACAAAAACGAAGGAAAATCTTCTATAGTGATGTGGTGAAACCAAGTGCGGACACTTAGCAAAAATGTTGTTAAGTGTGGATTGACCTCTTTGATCGTGACGTTGAATCAGAAATTTTGGATCAATCACAAAATGTCACGTCATTTACCAAATTAATGGCAAAATTACAAATAATTGAATTTGGGACTATTTAAAGGTTGACATATGTCCCAAATTGAAATTGAAGACATAAATTGACAACTCATGATGACACTATGTGTTTTCATCATGACCTTGGATTAAATAAAATTAATTTGAATGTACAAAGATTCTTCCAATATTGCAACTTCAAGAACATCATATGCTCTGCTTCCTCAAGTCAAGAATACGCATTCAATTGAGAGAGAATAAGAGGATCAAGTACTAGAGATCAAATCACATCCGCATCAAATTTTGCATCAACACAAGTTCAACTCCACGAAACAAGTTTCTTCAGAAACCTCGTGTGAACAATTTGGCACGTTCAGTGGGACATCTCTACCTCTCATCTTTCTCTCGTCATCCAAATCAACAAATGGCACAAAAGAAAGTTGCACCAAATCAACTACTACAAACGACTCATATACGGGACCTGTCACTCAGAGTCACTCAAAGGGGATCCTGCATGAGCAAGAACAAGGCTCTGTCATCGTGGAGAAAGTCTGGGAACAGTTGATTGAATTTTCTAAATGTGGGATTGTCATCAGAGAAAATCTCTTGTTCGACAACTCTACTCTTGCTAATAATCAATCAGAGAAAGAATCACACTTTGATATAGTGTCTATCATGACGGTTGACATAACGACTGAGTCAATAATGGCAGAGATGGGGAGGAAGATAAATCTCTTAATGAAAGCTATTAAGGAGAAAAATCGTGAAATCACAACCTCAAGAGATCAAATGCAGACTCGAGAAACTGCTGAGATGTGTCAAGCTCCAACTACCGAAGCCGATGACAGGGGAAAGGCTGTCTTGCAAGAAAACTAGCCACAACAATCTACCTCTGTTGCCTCCTTATCAGTTCAACAGCTGCATAATATGATTACAAAATTCATCAGGGCTCGGTACGAAGATTGATGGCAGGAAATTAGATGTCAATTACTCAACAACTAAAATTTTGTGGACGCAATATGCGATGCATGTTCTTAATATATGCATTGATTATCATGCGTTGTGGTCATACGTTGGAATGACTTTGCGTTAACAAATCTATGTAATGACCATGCGTCTTATCACAAGTTTTCTTACGCTCACGCCAAGTATAATGCAAAAGAAAGTTTCTCGGGTGATCCGAGGTCGAACTCAGGGACTTGTAGCAAGATGTATGTGGTAATGTGCATGCGGAGGTTGAATAAAAGAATGATGGAGGGGTTGCTAAGCTAACATTACTCCTACTCCTAACTAACAGACAACACAATGAGAATGAAAATGAGAGGTAGAGACACGAAAACTATTGACATGAAGTAAATGGATGGACAAATAGATAAAATGTGGAGATATCTTTATTGCAACCCTTAAGAGTGACTGCAAGGGCAACCTTAGTCAACGCAAGCCATGAGATCAACTACACACACTTGAGCCTAACTCTAAGACGTATGCGATGTATCTGCGATATTGTCGGGAAGCCTATGCCTGCCTAAACCTCCATAACCTGCTCATGTGCTCTCGCCGCATGAGCGTGATAGCCGCATAACACCTTATCCTACTTCCTGGACGCATGCAATATCCTATCCGTAGGGTGCATACGCCTGTCTCTTATACACATCTAGATGTGTATAAGAGACAGACTTAACACCGTATCTACTTCTGGACGCATGCAACATCCTATCCGTAGGGTGCATACACTATGTGATAGCAAACAGAGCTTATCTCTAAGTTCCCCATTCTTACTTATGTGTTCCAATCTGCTCTCTCGAGTCTTAGATTTGGATTTTAGACTACTCTCTCAAGTATACCTAAATGATGAATGAAGCGCTCATAAGACAAGGTAATCGCATAAACTTTACTGACATAAGATTAATCCTATCTCTAGTGAATAATAGCTTATATTACTTAATGCGACCAACCACTTACACTCCTGGGCAGTTAGTTGTTGCTGACTTTACTCATAGACAAGCATTGCATCCGCCTATAGATAGGCGTAGCTATAGCTTCACACTAAGCAAATAAGGTTTGCTCATACACTCATGCAACGCACACCTCTCGGTGGTTTGCTACATGCTTCATATCCCTAATCCGCATGACTAAGTATGCGATACTCTAGCAATCTCACTAAGTGATGCAATGAAAGTTAAAGATGCTAAGTAAAGAAGATGGAGATGGAATCGAAGGAAATACAGAAATGCATTGAACACATCATGTATTAATTCCTTAATCACAAAATGTAATACAATACAATATAAGAAAAGAAGAGAAAATGAAATGACCGGCTAGAAGCAATGACTTGCTTCCAGCGAATGTGTGTCAAGGCTGCCGGTGGTGCCATGGATGGGTGGTGGAGCTGACTCTCTCGAGATCTAACGCCGGTCGAAGGCTCCGATCGTCACTCGGAATGGAGGAAGGAGATGAAGAACTCTCAAGCTTTCTTCTCACGCATTAGTCTGGATCGCAGGGAAAAACCCTGGATCCGCCCTAAGGCGAACCTCAGGTGAAAACCCTGGATGAGTTGAAATTCTGCTCATCGGCTTCTTTATATAGAGCTTGGATCATCGACAGCATTAATGGACTGCTCTGATTCTGACATTCGCGGCGCATTTAGTCCTTTCTGAATCTCTACGGCTAACGGCGTGGTAGGTAAAATGTCAACATCAACTTTTGATTTTCCCAAGATGTATGTTGATGTGATCATTCCACCAACCTTGCATTGATCCCTCTATTATGCATTATTGCGTAGTTGCAATTGTTTAGTGACCGCATTCACTTAATACCACAACTTCGACACGATGACCACAATCGCTTAACGAGCGCAATTCCCATGTGATGGACGCATGCGATTGATTACCGCAACACCCATGCATTGATCGAACGTGTTCTCCTTTGCGATGGAGAGTTTCTCCGCTTGTGGTCATCTATGTGGTAGTCTAGTTTCCGCATTTGCGTCCACTTCCTGCGTTAGCTACAAAAATAGAACATTGAACGCATAATAACGCATAATAATGGGTTAGCCGAGATTCATCATGCTAAACGATGCTAGCTCATTTTCTCATGAATTCCTAACATAATTGCCGCATATTCTACTTAACAGCCTTCATAATTCTAAATAAAACGCCTAAGATGACTTGCATTTCTGCATGTCATCACACCCCTAAACTTAGAATCATGCTTATCCTCAAGCATGTGTTATACTCGAGAAATTCTAACTCACCTTCTAACTTTCCTTTGTGATGACCAGCTTCTCAGAATATAATTTCCTCATACCTCTAACCATTGCTGCAATGTTCTCCTCCACTTTGGCTGCTTCTTCAAAAAGATCTTTTCTAAGTTTAGATCCAGCAGGCCTTTGCTCAAAAACTTTTTATTCATTCACCGCAACTTTGCATTTAGCTTTTGAGAATGTGTTCGTTCAAAACATTTCAAAACTTTACGATTACTTATTCAAATGCGACGTTGAACCTGGTTGCACCCTTCGTTTTGGCTTACCCCCACGTGTGTCATGCGGGCATCTAACTTCGGTTGCGTTCCATATTTAACTCAACTCTTGTCTCTCTTGATTTGGCTTGCGCCAGATAGAGGAGTTGCGCTTATGCGTTGATCCTGGTAACTTACCTTCATTTTGGCTTGCTCCCACGTGTGTCATGCAGATATCCAACTACAAGTAAGTGCCTTTCACTCTTATCAACATGGGTTTCCCCATTACGTTGATAGTGAAGTTATTATTCTCAAAATTCTCACCTTTTTAAAAAAGATCGCAATGCAATGAACGCAATTCTCTAAGATCGCTGCCACTCCCAAACTTAGAGGTTGGCAGCGTTCTCACCGCAAAGCTAAAAGCAAAATCAACAAGAATGTGGTAATAAATGTTTGAGCAAAGGTTTACACAAAATAAAACTTAAGACTTTCAAAAATTGAAGAAGCTAATAAAAGTAAGGAGTTCCTTGCGATGATTAATTAGAAGATGCGGTGAATTATACGTACCATCATAGAAATATCGCAAAGCAGCACAATCGGGAAAAATAGAATTTCAAAAGGATAATGCATAAAAGATAACAATAAAAGAACCTTAGACGGAACAACACATGTGATTATGCGTTGGAATCCACGCGATCGAAACCATGCGTTGAAGGATGAAAGGAATTCTTTCGTTGTATTGCGCCCCGAGGAGACTTATTATTGCACCTACAAAGAGCAAACACACCACAACCAAGGAAGCAGCCATATATCCAAAATAACAATAAAAATAAAAACAACCTAAACTAAGAAAGCAAGGTAAAGATAGAGTAGAAGACGTCCTTGGAAAAATAGGAGTGTTGTCACCGCAAGGGGTCTTCCATGTAGGAGATTACTCTCAACTGCTTGGGCCAAGAGCTTGTCCTGACCATTGGAACTTCCGGCAATTATTGGGCTCATGTTGGCCACCATGTGCTTAGAATTACCTTCAGCTCATGTGACTGATTGCCTTTCTATCTTGGGGTCAATACTGGCTTTCAGTGCATCGCTTACACTTCAATATTGTTTGCAGCCTGGTCACACAAGCTGCAATACTCCCAAGTACCTGCAGAGACACAAAACTCAACAGACAATTAGCTGCCAAGTTCCCGTCAACGATGCCAAAAACTTGATGGCGGGAAATTAGATGTCAATTACTCAACAACTAACATTTCGTGGACGCAATATGCGATGCATGTTCTTAATGTATGCGTTGATTATCATACGTCGTGGTCATGCATTGGAATGACTTTGCGTTAACAAATGTATACGATGGCCATGCGTCCTATCACAAGTTTTCTTACGCTCACGCCAAGTATAACACGAATGCAAGTTTCTCAGGTGATCTGAGGTCGAACTCAGGGACTTGTAGCAAGATGTATGCAGTAATGTGCATGTGACAGTTGAATAAAAGAATGATGGAGGTGTTGCTAAGCTAACACTACTCCTACTCCTAACTAATAGACAATGCAGTGAGAATGAGAATGAGAGGTAGAGACACGACAACTATTGACAGGAAGTAAATGGATGGAAAAATAGATAAAATGTGGAGATGTCTTCATTGCAACCCTTAAGAGTGACTGCAAGGGCAACCTTAGTCAACACAAGCCATGCAATCATGCTACACATACTTGAGTCTAACTCTAGGACGTATGCGATGTATTTGTGATATTGTCGGGAAGCCTATGCCTGCCTAAACCTCCATAACCCGCTCACGTGCTCTCGTCGCATGAGCGTGACGGTCGCATACCACCATATCCTACTTTCTGGATGCATGCAATATCCTCTCCGTAGGGTGCATACGCTGTGTGATAGCAAACGGAGCTTATCTCTAAGTTCTCCATTCTTACTTATGTGTTCCAATCTGCTCTCTTGAGTCTTAGATTTGGATTTTAGACTACTCTCTCAAGTATGCCGAAATGATGAATGAAGCGCTCATAAGATAAGGTAATCGCATAAACTTTACTGACATAAGATTAATCCTATCTCTAGTGAATAATAGCTTATATTACTTAATGCGACCAACCACTTACCCTCCCGAGCAGTTAGTTATTGCTGACTTTATTCATAGACAAGCGTTGCATCTGCCTATAGACAGGCATAGCTATAGCTTCACACTAAGCAAATAAGGTTTACTCACACACTCACGCAACACACACCTCTCGGTGGTTTGCTACATGCTTCATATCCCTAATCCACATGACTAAGTATGCGATACTCTAGCAATCTCACTAAGTGATGCAATGAAAGTTAAAGATGCTAAGTAAAGAAGATGGATATGGAAGCGAAGGAAACACAAAAATTCATTGAACACATCATGTATTAATTCCTTAATCACAAAATGTAATATAATACAATATAAGAAAAGAAGAGAAAATAAAATGATCGGCTGGAAGCAATGACTTGCTTCCAGCGGATGTGTGTCAAGGCTGCCGGTGGTGCCATGGATGGGTGGTGGAGCTGACTCTCTCGAGATCTAGCTCCGGTCAAAGGCTCCGGTCGTCACTTGGAATGGAGGAAGAAGATGAAGAACTCTCAAGCTTTCTTCTCACATATTAGTCTGGATCGCAGGGAAAAACCCTGGATCCGCCCTAAGGCGAACCTCAGGCGAAAACCCTAGATGAGTTGAAATTTTGCTCATCGGCTTCTTTATATAGAGCTTGGATTTCCGACAGCATTAATGGACTACTCTGATTCTGACATTCGCGGCGCGTTTAGTCCTTTCTGAATCTCTGCAGCTAACAGCGTGGTAGGTGAAATGTCAACATCAGCTTTTGATTTTCCCAAGATGTACGTTGATGCGTTCATTCCACCAACCTTGCGTTGATCCCTCTATTATGTGTTATCGTGTAGCTGCAATCGTTTAGTGACCACATTCGCTTAATACTGCAACTTCGACACGATTACCGCAATCGCTTGACAAGTGCAACTCCCATACGATGGACGCATGCGGTTGATTACCGCAACACCCATGCGTTGATCGAATGTGTTCACCTTTGCGATGGAGTGTTTCTCCGCATGCGGCCGTCTATGTGGTAGTCCGATTTTCGCATTTGCATCCACTTCCTGCGTTAATTACAAAAATAGAACATTGAACACATAATAATGCATAATAATGGGTTAGCCGAGATTCATTATGCTAAATGATGCAAGCTCATTTTCTCATGAATTCCTAACATAATTGCCACTTATTCTGCTTAACAGCCCTCATAATTCTAAATAAAAGGCCTAAGATGACATGCATTTCTACATGTCATCAAAGAACCATCACAATCTTCTTTTATGTACTCCAAGCCGTACACCAAGAGGATCAACAACCTGAGAATGCCAGCTAGGTACCAACCTCCAATGTTCCAACTGTTAGATGGAAAGGGAAATCCGAAACAACATGTTGCTCACTTCGTTGAAACCTGTGAGAATGCAGGAATAAGAGGAGATCTGTTAGTCAAGCAATTTGTCCGAATCTTGAAAGGAAATGCTTTTGATTGGTATACTAATTTAGAGCAAAAGTGATTGACAGTTGGGAACAATTGGAAAGAGAGTTCCTAAATCACTTCTACAACACTTGACACATCGTTAGTATGATGGAGCTAACAAATGCCAAACAGCAAAAAGGAGAGTCAGTCATCAATTACATCAACAGATGAGAGCTTTGAGTCTGGATTGCAAAGATTGACTCATTGAACTATTTTCAAAGGAGACATGCACCCAAGGCATTTAAGGAACTCTTATACAAGAGTACCTCTGAGCGGAAGCGAATCGTTCCAAACTCATTGTGATAGAATTCACGCATTTACAATCTAATAGACAAGTTATGCAATATACAATAAATTGCCGACATGCTTTTAACAATTAAACAAGAGAATAAGAAATACGTACCAGTTGAAGAACTCTTCTTCACCAAAATCTCGCTCTCGAACAATGGACTGCTCCTCTCACTCTCGCTAGAACGTCCAAGCAATCGTTCACCAAATCACCGGTCGTCTACCCATGAACAACCTCCACACGAACACAATAATGGGGATGACACCACTATCTAGAACCCTCGGTATTCTCGGTGTGAGAATCAAGGAGGTGTGGGCTCTGTTGGATTTGGTAGAGGGAAGGAGGAAACGAAGACATATACAATGACCAAGCAAGTGGGACAAGGTAGGGTCTATCATTTAGACAATGCTTGATCGTTTAGAAGAAAGTACATGATCGTTTAGTAAATAAGTTGTGATCGTATATACAATCGTTTAGTAAACACTCGGGCACGCGATTGTTTAAGAAAAAGCTAGACGATCATTTAGCAATTCCTATACGATCATTTAGAAAGAAGTGTGTGTGTATACGATCATGTAGAAACGTTAAACTATCGTGTAGTCTCTCGGTTTGCTATGCGATATGCTGTATACACCATAAAGTTAGCGAATGACCGATCTTTTGCAAAAAGAAAACGATTTTCTTTTTATTCTTCAGTTACTAAAACTGAATGAAACCTCCCACTATCACATGGTTACAGAGAAAACGTTGGCACAATTATCCCATAATTGTCCAATTAAAATAAATAAACAAATAAATATAATCATATTATATTCATTAATCTATGGTTTAATATCACATATAAACCATAGTGTTTTCTCCTCCATTAGATATAAATCATATTTATATCCATTTTCCTCCAAATAATGTATCTCATACATAATGTCAATCATATCATATTTAATTGACTCGTTCAATCATATCATATATAATCGAACTCCCTTTTGTCAATTTGAACACTTCAAGCTGACCCAAAAACTGATTCTCAACTTGAATCCATTAAGCTACCAAAGGGACCTTATGAACCTATGGCTCGAAGCTCCAACGGTACGTGAATAGCTAACTAAACTTTTTAGCCATGAGATCCAACATCTGTTAACTGCCAAACATTTCACTAAAGATCGATAGTTAAACTCTTCTTACCATAGATATATTTCTGTGTCCATCGGATATAACTAATCAACAGTACGATAACCCTTCACAGATGCTCGTAAGTACGGCTAAGCCAATTTACTGTTTTTCCCCTGTAGTTACATCTAACTTCTTAAGTACCGCTGATCCCTCTAATGAACAATACAACGTAGTCTTACTATATGTGGACACCTCTCGGGCCATGAGAAGGTGTGTGGCGCCACATCGTTCAAGCCCCAGGATTAGCCCCTAAGGGAGCAATCTATCTACTTACCCCTACTTTGGGAAGGAGTGAATTCCATCTTGTGTAGCTGAGTTCCCAGCTCCCAAATCAGACAAATTCCCAAAGTGGTAAGTTTGAGCCGGCGATCTGGCCACTCGCACCCATGCAAATCAAAGGACCGCCCTAAAAGGTAGAAGTTCCCAACTCACTAAGGATCGAGGTCATGTTACCTATGATCATCCTAGTGAAATGAAGTCTCTGTCATGAATGACATTATATAACGGGACTATGACACTTCGTGGTCAGGTCTTATATGAACTCTTTGTATAGGACGCCCCCGCTCGTATTTCCCCATATGAATGATCAGGATCAGATCATCTATAGCAAGTCATAACACTTGTAACTATTCTACAAAGTAGGCCGCATTCGTAACGTTACCAGGATAAGGTTTCCCTCCTATATCCACATACTATAGACCATTTTGGTTATCACTTAAGACATGATCCACTTGTATGTCTCCACATACATGCTTAAGTTACAAACGACAACCAGGGATTTTAGTTTATTGATTTGTGGTAAAGCAAATAAAACATCCAATGTTCATAGACAATAAGTGAAGAAAATATCATATATTATACATCATAAGTATTTATTCAAAACTGTGTTTACAAAGTACATGACACAAAAGTTTAGGGCATCATCCCCAACAATCTCCCACTTGTCCTAAAGCGAGTGGGGTGTACATACTACTAGTACAAAACAATAAACTAGGGCGCTAAGGCCCAGTACATAAATATCTCCCACTTGCCCTAGTCCAGTCGTGGGCAGTTCCGTAAACCCATTGTTTGGAGGTGACCCTCAAACACTATAGCCGTGAGAGCCTTCGTAAATGAGTCAACAATATTGTGCTCCGTAGTGATCTTCGTGACTATCACGTCCCCTCGATGCATGATGACATGTAGAAATGCATGTCATCTTAGGCCTTTTACTTAGAATTATGAGGATTGTTAAGCAGAATATAGGGCAATTATGTTAGGAATTCACAAGAAATTGAGCTTGCGGCGTTCAACATTAAGAATCTCAGCTAACCCAATATTATGCGTTATTATGCGTTCAATGTTCTATTTTTGTAGCTAACGCAGGAAGTGGACGCAAATGCAGAAATCGAACCATCGCATAGACGACCGCATGCAGAGAAAATCTCCATCGCAAAGACGAACGCGTTCGATCAACACATGGATGTTGCGATAATCAGTCGCATGTGTCCATCGCATAGGAGTTGCGCTCGTTAAGCGATTATGGTCATTGTGTAGAGTTGCGGTATTAAGTGAATGCGGTCACTACATGATTGCGGCTACACAATAACGCATGGTAAAGGGATCAACGCAAGGTTGGTGGAATGAATGCATCAACGCATCTACCTCGATAAAATCAAAAGATGATGTTGACATTTCACCTACCACGCCATTGGCAGCAGAGGTTCAGAAAGGACTAAACCCGCCGAATGTCAGAATCAGAGCAGTCCATCAATGCTATCGGCGATATAGGCTCTATATAAAGAAGCCAATGAGCAGAATTCCAACTAGCCCGGCGATTACCCCTGCAACCCAAGGTTTTCCCTACGACCTAGACAAATGCGTGAAAAGACGCTTAAGAGTTCTCCACCTCCTTTATCCATTCTGAGTGACGACCGGAGCCTTCGATCGGAGCTAGATCTCAAAAGAGTAAGCTCCTTCACTCATCCATGGTACCACCGGTAGCCTTGACGCGCATCCGCTGGAAGCAAGTCTTTGCTTCCAGCCGGTCATTTCATTTTCCCTTCTCTTCTTACATTGTATTGTATACATTTTGTGATTAAGGAATTAATACAATTTGTTTTTAATGCATTTCTCTATTTCATTCGACTCCATCTCTATCTTCTTTACTTAGCATCTTTAACCTTCATTGCATTACTTAGTGAGATTGCTTGAGTATCGCATACTTAGTCATGTGGATTAGGGATATGAAGCATGTAGCAAACTATTGAGAGATGTGCGTTGCGTGAGTGTGTGGGTAACCTTATTTGCTTAGTATGAAGCTGTAGCAACGTCTGTCTATAGGTCAACACAATGCTTGTCTATGAGTAAAGTCAGCAACAACCAACTGTCCGGGAGGGTAAGTGGTTGGTCGTATTAAGCAATGTATGCATTGTTCACTAGAGATAGGAATAGTCTTATGTCAGCAAAGTTCTTGCGGTTACCTTGTCTATGAGCGCATCATTCATCATTTAGGCATACTTGAGAAAGTAGTCTAAAACCCAAATCTAAGACTCGAGAGAGCGGATTGGAACACATAGATAAGAATGGGGAACTTAGAGATAAGCTTCATTTGCTGTCACACAGCATATGCACCCTATGGATAGGATATTGCATGCGTCCAGGAAGTAGGATATGGTGGTTTTATGTAGTCATCTCGACACTTATGCATATCCACCGCATACGTCCTAGAGTTAGGCTCAAGTGTGTGTAGCATGATCACATGGCTTGCATTGACTAAGGTTGCTCTTGCGGTCACTTTTAAGTATTGCAATGAAAATATCTCTGCATTTTATCTATTTTCCCCATTCATTTGTTTCATGTCAAGAGTTGTCGTGTCTCTGCCGCTCATTCATATTCTCATTGCGTTGTCTGTTAGCTAGGAGTAGGAGTAGTGTTAGTGTAGAAACCCCTCCATCATTCTTTTATTCAAACTGCTGCATGCACATTACCACATTCATTTTGCTACAAGTCCCTGAGTTCGACCTTGGATCACCCGAGAAACTTGTGTTCGCATTATACTTGGTGTGAGTGCAAGAAAACTTGTGATAGGATGCATGGTCATCGTATACATTCATTAACGCATAGTCACTCCAACGCATGACCATCGCGCATGACTATCAACGCATACCTTAAGAACATGCATCACATATTGTGCCCAAGGTATTTTAGTTGTCGAGTAAATTGACATCTAATTTCCCGTCATCAATGCACTATCTCGCGGATCAGATGATACTTCCGTTCTATGTGTTTGCCGCTGATAACAGGCAGAAATGCACGTTATTACAACGCAAAGATATAAAACAATGTAGGATTGCGACGGTAAAAATATGTAAAATCGTGTCCAAAAGCATTAAGTTGAGAACATTGCGATCGCATGCGTCCATCGCATTAAAGCAGCTAATTTACGTATTTTGTACAGGAAAATGCATTGGCACAAGGCAGAATTTCAATCCAAGGAATTCAGCGTCCGAGCGCATTAAAAGATTACGACCGCAAGGTTATGCGATCATATGCGTTCGCCAAGATCTACTCAAGAAGGTGGCCGCATAGAGACGGTGCATCGAGGTGAAAGCTTAATAAATCACGATGGGACAGAAAGCTGATGACGGTCAAATCCGAATTTAGTTGACAAGTCGTTAACGACATTGTAGCAAGTACACTCAACTTTTTCGTGAAAATTAATCGGCGCATCAGACAGAGATTTAATGACATCTCATCAGTACAATCATTTGAGAGAAAAGCTTTTTTACCTTGATCTCTATAAATATCGAAGGCCACCATCGAAAAAGGAGCTTAGCCAAATAGAGAGTTTACCATATAGAAGATAGATAGCCATTGTTCATAGTTTTTTTTAACTTAGAAGGCGAAGGCGAGCGAAGAGAGAAGACGTCGAAAGATCGTTCTTAGTCAGCTCAAGAGAGTGCCAGGAAGCATTGAGAATGGATAGAGGGCCGACTCTTATGAAAGCAAGAATATTCTTTTGGGCAGAGTAGAGAAAAATGCAGTGTAAAAGCCTTGGGAAGCAAGAAATTGCTACCAGGCTCCCTATCTTTATTTCCCATTGTCATTCTGTATTCTGATTTCATTTATAGAATGGAACTTGCATCTCTACATCTGTTCACTCCCTTTACATTACGCATGAGTAACTAAACCTCTAAATGGGTTGAGAAGCACTTAACTAGTATGACCTAAGATCTTCATTGTATATGATCATCTTGTCTTATGTATGTGTCCATCACCCCTTTAGAGCTACTCGAGAAAGAGTCTAAAGAAAGAACCTAGACTTGAGAGAGCTAGGTTAGAATCTAGGCTTGAGAAAGTTAGATTAGAACCGCATAAGCAAGAGATAGAAACTTAAAGATAAGTTCTGTTTGTTAACATGCATCACATGTACCCTAGAAATAGGTTATGGTAGTATGTGGTCGCCTTATGTATGTGTATGTTATTCATCATCGCATAGACAAGAATAGAGACTTGACGTAAGTCCTATAGACATCATCGCATACATCGCATGCGTCCTAAAACTAGGAGCTATAGCATTTGCATTGAGAGATGACTTGTTGTTGTATGTGTGTAGCATGATCGCATAATGTGAACGCAATCTTAGGAAGTGTTAGCTAAATCCCTTCTCAACCCATTCCCCCACATACTCATTGTAACTTTCGTTGTTATTAACTCTTTTCTCAATTTTGCCGAATAGAATCTATACCTTAAACAAACATACCAACCAACTCATTGTTTTATTTGTCATCGAAAAAAAAATCTGAAATCACCGTCGCATACTGTCTCCTTAGTCCTTGTGTTTGACCCTAGGCTTACTAGGCAACCTAGTAGAATTTATACTTGGATTTTGCTAGGAAAACTTGCATACACAATGTATACACCACCATCGTAATATACACCATTTTTTCATCATATTCACAATGCATCAGCCGCCCCTGTGACTCTTGGGCTCCTTGGAGTTTTCCACAGCACCACTATTGTCACAATAGAGGGTGATGGGACTAGACATGTCTGGAACAACTTTCAGCTCTGTCAAAAACTTTCTGAACCAAATGGCCTCCTTAGCAGCTTCACAAGCCGCTACGTACTCGGCCTTCATCGTGGAGTCGGCGACGCACCCTTGTTTAGTGCTTTGCCACACTACTGCTCCTTCGTTAAGAGTAAAAGCCGACCCTGAAGTGGACTTCCAAAAGTCTTTATCAGTCTGGAAGTCAGAATCCGTGTATTCAGTAAGGATTAAATCCCCAGTTCCATACACGAGCATGTAGTCCCTTGTTCTCTGAAGATACTTGAGGATGTTCTTAACTGCGGTCCAGTGACCCTGTCCTAGATTAGACTGATACCTACTAACTATTTCCACAGCATAGCAGATGTCTGGTCTAGTACAGGGCATCGCATACATCAAACTGCCAATGACAGATGCATTTGGGACCCGTCTAATCTTCTCAACCTCTTGAGGCATCTTAGGAAAAATTTCCTTAGACAGTGTAACTCCATGCTTGAAAGGCAGTATGCCCCTTTTGTAGTTCTGCATCGAGTACTTGAGCAACATCTTTCAAT
Organism: Benincasa hispida; assembly: GCF_009727055.1. Taxonomy (NCBI): domain Eukaryota; kingdom Viridiplantae; phylum Streptophyta; class Magnoliopsida; order Cucurbitales; family Cucurbitaceae; genus Benincasa; species Benincasa hispida. The sequence goes on from NW_024064986.1 coordinate 228,117, forward strand.
GTACGATGCTTGAGACAGTGCTAGCACTTTGTTCTTACAATTCAAAAAGATCTATATACCCAGAACAAATTGAGCCTCTCCCAAATCTTTCATTTGGAATTGGGTCGCTAGCCAGTTATTAATTGTAGTCAGTAGACCTACATCATTCCCAATGAGTAGGATATCGTATACATACAACACTAAGAAAACTACTGAACCATTGACGATCTTCTTGTAGACACAAGGCTCATTAATGTTTTGGTTAAAGCCATACGATTTGATCGCAGTATCAAACCGAATATTCCAAGATCAAGGCGCCTTCTGTAGCCCATAAATGACTGATTCAGTTTCCAAACTTTTTGCTCTTGACCTTGGGCAATGAATCCCTCGGGCTGCACCATATAAATGGTCTCCTCAAGATTTCCATTCAGAAGGCCGTCTTGATATCCATTTGCCAAATCTCATAATCATAATAAGCGACAATAAATAGAAGGATGCAGATCGACTTTAATATGGCAACAGGCAAGAAAGTCTCCTCATAGTCGACTCCCTCCACCTGGGTATAACCCTTTGCCACAAGTCAAGCCTTGAAGGTTTGCACCTTCCCATCGGTACCCCGTTTCCTTTTGTAGATCCATTTACAACCTATAGGTCTTACCCCATCAGGCTGATCTATAAGATCCCATATTGAGTTAAAGTACATTGACTCCATCTCGAGATCCATGGCTTTGTCCCATTCATCCCGGTCAACATCCTCCATTGTCTTCTGATAAAACATCGGATCCTCAATGTCACCATCTTCTACCATAGCCAGGATTTCCATGAAATCCAGATAGCGAATAGGTGGGTTCGCAACCCTCCCACTGTGTCAAGGTTCCCTCAACTCTTGAGGTGGAACCGACCTACCAGATGAACTATCATCAACAACTCTTGCTGATGAAGCAGGCCCTTCAACAACTCTTGTTGAAGTTTCAGTAGTTTCGTTGGAAAGCTCACATAACACGACCTTACTACGTGGAATGTGCTCTCTAATATGATCC
>NW_024064987.1:0-1913 GCF_009727055.1 Benincasa hispida
CATTGCTAATAAAGTGCAGGAAGCTCTCCGATAATGAATGTAGGATTATGCTAACCTGGCTACCCTCATCGATGGTAGACCCATTCAACTCCCCCACATTGAAGTGGACCATCATGTTAAGCACATGTTCATGAACAGAGATTCCTTCTTCCATTTTGGAGTTGAATATATATTTAAGAGCCTCATGTATAAGCTGTCCAGACAGTTGTCTAAACATCCCCCGCAGGGACTCCATGATCCCATGCGCTGAGACCATAGGCTCATGTTTCTTGGCTAAGACTTCATAAAGACTTGCCAAGATGTAGGCTCGGGCCTTCTCATTCGCTCGTGTCCATCACTTGTATGCCTCCCAAACATTTCAAGCGGCATTTGGAGCTAGAATAGGAGGACAGACCTCTGTAAGAGCAAACATGAGAACCTCGATGATTAGGATTGTCGTGATCATGTGTTTCCATGTCGAGAAATTGTCGCCAGTTAATTTTTTGGTGCTTAGGAAAGCTAACATGGCTGTTGCCATTTTGAAAAAGTTGTTGCTAAAAATACGAACAAAACTTTATTAGATTTTTGCTAAACCACATTTAACCAATCAGATTTGCAAAACAATTTCAAGTACCCTAAGTGAAAGACTTCTATTTTGTAATGATGCCCTAGTGAGGCAGGACAAACGTCACCGATAGGGTGATCAAATGCCTCTTTGCTGGGATGAGACATTCTCAACCATTAGGCAGAACCAACTTTTGGAACTTAACCTAACAGCCACCATTTTTTGGTCTAGAACTGTTAACCTTTTAACAATTCCACGTAAGTGTGACCTCTCACTTTTGGTGCCAGAGTCCCGCCCTAATGAGCCCACCATAGGGAAGCAGCAGATTAGGACAAAAGACTAAGTAACCTTATCCTCTTACAGGAGATCAAATAAAGAAAGGTGCAAAACTTCCATCCTTTAGGGGGACAATCCCAGGGTACCTCGAGGCAATGCGCAGTAACTTTATTCAACCCAACGAGGGAGACCGCGGGATATGTTCTCACACTTCCCGCTCCCACTTACTATGAACACTCTCTCCATCCACCTTGATATTGACCTACCCAAACACCATCTGTTAGGGGGACACGTCAAAGGTGCCTTGAGGCAGAGGGTAGATCTAACGATGTGGACTATTTGGGAGAAACGTGAAAGGTTTAAGTGAAGCATCTTATGCCCTAAGTACCTCCCACTGAATGTTTTACCTAGGGGTTCATTAACCTAGACAATCCAGCTACTGATTTTAGTTTATGTCGTCTTTTTAAATCCCGCTCATAAACAACGTTTGTTTATGAAATATGAACAAGTTCAAGTAGTCACATTTAAACACTTTAATGGACTATTCTTAACTTGCATGCATGCATCAAATCTATCTAATTCACCTTTCCAGGTAAGTTCCCAGGTAGGGGTGTTACGTTTCCGTCAACTTAAATACCCCAGCCTAGATAGAACCTGCCTTAGACAAAAGGTCCCTTATAGATAGATTTGCTACACTTTAACCTTTTATTAGCCAATTTAATCCTATTAAAATGATTAAAAGATTAAACCCTTAGAGTTGCTGTAACATAAAATTAAGATATACAATGATGAACTGACTTTATTTTCTTTATGCGATACTACTTCTACATATGCATTGTTAGTGAATGTTCTTGTAGTATGTTGTGCGTTGTCACAAGTTTCCTTGCGTTGGAACCAAGTATAATTCCACCGTAAGTTTCTCGGTGTGATTCGAGGTCGAACACAGGGACTATTTGAGGCTATTGCGTTATGTCTGTGATACATGCGACCAGGGGTTTTGAATTTTATGAAAGTTGTGTGTATATGTATTTAAAAATACGATAAAGTAAAGTAAAACGATAAAAATGTGGTAATAAAATAAATTGCGATAAAA
>NW_024064988.1:0-14183 GCF_009727055.1 Benincasa hispida
AGTCTAATTATCCTATTAATAAACTATTTAAATAAATTTCTAGACATTTGAGCACATTCTTGCACATGCAATTTAAGTAATATGTTTTGTTCAAACTTGTTTTTAAACCACTTGTTGCACATTATGAGGTGTGGACGTGCGTGTGTCTCATAATGAGAAATTTAAGGAATGGTTTTATCGGATTGAGAGAATTAGTCATTCAAATGTTGTAGAAATGGCTAATTTTTTGACAAACAAATTGATGATTTAACTTCAACCTTTGATTGATCTTTGACAAATATAGTAAATAGAAGTAGGAAGAGAATTTTGAACACAATTTTTCGATTTTCTTCTCCCATATAAAGAGGGTTGAATGAATTTGCATATCATTCAAAATTGTCTACGTTAGCAATTATAAACGAAAAGGAGAATAGACTAAATAAAGCATAGAGAAATGATTGGATTGAGATTTCAAAACATTGTGCATTATTATCTTTTTTTGTTATTGTTGGCATCTACAACTGAAGTCAATCATTTTTTGATGTTACTAAGTATCGGGTTGCCAACCAAAATACTGATATTACTCAGATAATACATGTATAATTATAAAAAAATTTAAATTTATATAGAAGTTTAATTTGATGAAATTAATTCAACTTACAGGCCTTTAGCAAATGCATGGAAGGAAGCATTGTGCATCGGACCACTCCAAGTAATTGTGATTCAAAAGGAGTTACCAATTAAGTCAATCTAACCTCAAAGGTCTTGCAAAGAGTGTTCTATTGAGGTTCAAGTCGAAGGGACAATTTAAAGTCCTCTCCATCCAAACGGGAGATGGAATTAGTATTTTCGAAATATATGATAACTAACTTGTCAGGCACTGGAGTTTTTGATGGTCAAGGAAAACAGGTTGGGGGAAAGAATGATGCCAAAAAATAAAATATGTACCAAACTTCCAATGGTAAAATCTCAATTTATATATATTAACTATACTTTTTTCCCAATTGTATATAATTTGAAAACAATAATTTCAATGTTCTTGATTCAAGCTTTTTTTTTTCTTACTCTCTTTTGTTTTAAACGTTTCAGAACTGATGAAGTTCAATTTTCCGATACAATTCAATAGTGAAGACATTACTTCATGGATAGTAAGATTCCAACATCAATCTTTTGGGCTGCAAGAATTTACTTTGAAATGTGAACAATATTGCACCGGGACCATAGCCCAACACGATGGAATTCACATAAGTAGCTCAGAAGAGATTAACATTCTCAATTCAAAAATCGCACTGGGGATGATTGTGTGTCTGTTGGAGACAGCAACAAGCAATATAACTATTACTGGTGTAAACTTCGGACCAGTGGACAATGCATTAGCATAGGAAGCTTAGGGCAAGTACACAAGGAAAAGATGTGAAAGGAGTTACCGTTGAAATTCATGCAAAACTAATCAATACTATCAAACGGGTGTCAGGATCAAAACATGGCCAGATTCTGTTTGGCACATTTCACAGCCTTGACATGCATTTCGAAGATATCTGAAATGGTTAACTTCAGCAATCCTGTCATATAGCCAGAATTATTGTCCATGGAATCAATGCAACGAAGGCTGTATTAAATTATTCTCTAATTCATTTTAAAACTTGGTTACTTCAAGAAATATTCTTTTTTCTCCTTAAAGAAAAGTGACAAACTTGAGGGTACAATTCTATCAATAATTTTTATTGGTATGTTTTAGGTTCCATCAAAAATTAAGATCAGCAACGTTCAGTATCAAAATATCAGAGGCACTTCTGCTACTCCGGTCGCAGTCAAGCTTCTTTGCAGCAAAAGTGTTACCAGTGAAGGTGTAGAAGTTGTGATATTGACCTCACTTACAGGGAAGTCGAGACCGATTACATCTCAATGTGCTAATGTCAATCCCACCGTTTCTGGAAGCAAACCCACGTATATGTGCTGAACTGCTCTGCTGATCTCCATCAACAGATTAATCTTTTCAACGATGACACAAGTCAGCAAACCATATGTGAAGGTTATCATACTCTATTTCACAACAATTTTGTTTTACTTCTAACATTCCATAGGTTGCTCATCTAATAATGCATGCAGCGGAACATGTAACCTTTTTTCTTCCATTTTACTTTTGAATGCATTTTTTAATGAGAAGTTCAATCATAAATTTATACCTTAAAACTGTCGGTTCTATCAATTTCAAACGCTATACACCTAATTAAGTGAGTCTTATTATTTATTTTCAACGTTTGAATAAATTATAAACATTAGACAAGAACTCCAGCTTCACGACCGCTTACTCTTTAAATTTGAAAAGTTTCATCTAACTCTATTGAGTTTTAAAATTGTGCCTAAAAAAAACCAAGAGCTTTCTCTAAGATGATGAAATTATTAGTGACTACTCATGTGTAAAAATTAATTTCTGATTGATGTTGTAAATGATGCGAAGAATAGGATTTTCTTTTGTTATTAGCAATTGCTTATTATGTTGGGAAGAATGTATTTAGCAATGATATTAATCGATTAGATAGGGAATAAAGTTGTACATATTATAATACATGCCTTTGAATCTTTTACTATTTAGCTCTCACCGATTAGTTTTTTAAAACAATTTAAAGTGAATTTAAGAAAATTTATAATGGGTGGCAAAATTGGTTGTATACCATTTACCAATATGTTGTCACACAAATAAATATTTCAAAATTATTATTTTTAATCTTTTTTGTGAAACATATTGAATATTTTATGTAATTTTTTAGTATGTGTCAATAACTGATATACCATTACTTTCGTCTATCATGGGTAGGCCACAATCATGAACCATCATAGATCATCATTATTTTGTGTACACTAATTTTGACAAATTTTTTTAGTTTGGTTGAAATTTTCAACTTAACCCAAGTTTGAAATAGTTTGACCCAACTTAATCTTATAATTTGCATTCAAAAGGTGGTTGGGGCCTTTAGGGTATAAAATTGTTGAATGCACTCATCTTAGCACCCTTACAATTTCTTTGTTTATCATCATATTTTTTTCGAGATTTTTTTTTATATTAACATTGATAGGACTATTCGATATTTCATCAACATTTGCTTTACGAGACCCTTCCTAACTTCTACACAATTAATTACCCCCTCTTTCCCTTCACTATCTACCTCGACACCATAACAAATGTATTTTTCTCTTCTTCTTCTTCTTCTTTTTCTTCTTCTTCTTGAGTAAGATAGATATAGAGAGATTTGAAACAAATTACCTCATGGTCATTATGAAGTTTGAAATAAATAAATTTTTTCATTTTTTTCAAAAATAAATTTTCTAAAATATGAACCTTTCAAGTTTTAAATATTGAGTTTCGACAATTGAGTTTGTAAATAAGTGGCCTACTTGATTAAAAACAGAGATTTCTGAAAAGAAACTTTTCTTTTTGAAACGGTTTTAACCCAGGTTTGCTTTTTTCTTTTCTTTTCCTTTTTTCTTTTTTTTTTTCTTCTTAAGTTTTAGAATCAAAGTTTGTTTAATGAATATTTAAATTTGAAGTGATGCATTTCTAGTGGCTTCATGTATTAGGAAAGAGATATATATCGGACCTTGATGTGTTGGAAAGTAGACATGAGACGTCCAGGGGAAAAGGAAAAGATGAGCCCAAGTAGAGAAATCTTCAGGTCCAACTAGTATAATGTTACAGTTTCGTATTGTATTTATGGACATAAACTGTTTTGCCTGACCCAGTAGTCGGAGTTACTTATTCAGTATTTTGTTACTCATTCTTTTTCAGGAAAAAGGTGAAGGGCACACTAGTTGAATGACAGACAGGAATCCGGTTGATCGAGACGCACTAGGAAAGTCATTATGCTTCTGCTCGAGTTTCTAGGATTTTATGTTTTAAAAAATTTCTATCTTGAGATTTTAAATTCGACAGTTTTGGTATTTTTTGCGTTAGACTTTTAAAACATTTCTAAGTTATTGTTTTTATGTTTTTTTAAGGGTACCCTGCCTAAAATGAATTTCAGGTTATTTGTTTAATGAAGTCTTATTATTTTATGCTATTTTATTTTGTTTTACTCTAAGTCATAAAAAGGATGTCAATTTGAATTGCATGCATGCATGTCTATGGTAACAACCCAGTTAAGTCCTAAGGAGTGGGTCGGTTACATATATTTAATCATGTAAACTTGTGGCCAAGTCTGTATTATTTCATTTTTGTTTCAATGATAGAGTTGGAGATGTGTATCTTCACTTGTAATTTTAGTTTTCAAATATAAATTGATTACTCGACTCTTAATTTTTTCATAGATTTATTATATTTTAAAATTTTATAATAGCTTTATTATAAATCGCAATACAATTTACTAATAAATATGTTGACCGACGTTTCTATAATGTTCAGTAAATCGGAGTTTTAGAGAAAGTAATTCCATAGTTAAGTGGCACGATATATTAATTTTAACAACGCACTTAAATATGTTGACAAAAGATACTTGTAATGACTACGAATCCACATTTAGGCAATAGTATTTATATGTGCCTAAAACGTAAATTTTAGAGACGCATATTCAACGTCACCGTATAAAGAAATGTTACAAATAATGTGTTCCTAAAAGCTACGCATTAGTAACGCTATCGTGTTAGTGAAAGTAGACTTTTAGCAATGCACAATAAACTATGCTCAGTAAACCTTAGAAGCTAACGACATATAACGACATTTTTAACGAATGCGCGGTCTCCATGTTTGTCCTAATTACTTTTAATGGCGCTACTTTGAACCATAAGCAGCCACGCTCTTTTGTGCTTATTACTAAAAATGATTTCTTTCAGGGGGAGTGCGGTATTTAGAATGCTTCATATAACCATAACTATAGTAATTTAATTTGTAATTAATACATACAGAAACAAATAGTGGCGAATTCAACTTCCAATAATAGTATAAACGTTTTTTTTTTAGTAAATAGCTGGAGAGTGAACGTGCTGAGTGCTAACCATCAATTTAATTCAAACTTATATTATTAAACTTTGCACGGATAACAATGACACCTAGTAATATGTAACATCGAATAAATAAAAATATTACTTTTAGTGGCTAAAATAAGACAATATTAATTGTATCACATAACATTCTTATCAATGTCCTAAATAACATTTCTTTAATTTCAGCACGAAACCATTTTCTTAACCAAAATGAGTATGGAATTGTTCAACTAACCTAACAAATATATTATCAACTTTCAAAATTAGAAGTTTGATCTCCCTCTTCATATTGTCGAAAAACCACTCCATTGTTAAGTTGTTCGTCTCTATCATATTTTTCTTGTTTTAGCAGATAATTAGGATTGTGTTTGGGAATACTTCTAGTTTAACCATTTTCTTAATAATATCAATAAAATAATTTTATATCTCACCTTTTTCAAAAGTGCCATATATACCAAAATTTTCAAAAGTTGTTCTACATTGTAGCTGTGTTCGTTTTAATATATTATATTTTACAAAAATTTTAAAATTTTAGTGAATCTGATAAAGTTATTTTGGATAATAATCCATCACAAACATTATTTCTTTAAATAAATAATTTATAAGTTAAATCCAATTTTGTAGATACTTCTTTATTGTTAAGATTCTTTATAAGCAACACTTTTTGACCATCTAACAATATAAAGGTATACTAAACATTAATTAACTTATTATTTTTCTCAAAACAGAAATTGATTTTGTAATTATTATAATTATCATTATTTTTGAAAGTCCTTCCAATATTATTTACAAGTGTTAACGCATAAACTAGATCTATCTCAATTTCAGATGAGATTCACAAATATATTAATAAGGAAGTTTTTAAATAAAGAAAAATGAACAAGTTATTTACTAATATAGCATAATATCACAATTATTATTGATAAACTGCGATAGAAATTTATTAGTATCTGATAGATGTCTATCATAGTCTAATATCCTATTAATAAACTATTTAAATAAATTTAGACATATTTGAGCCACACTTCTTGCACATAGCAATTTAAGTAATAATGTTTGTTTCAAACTTGTTTTAAAAGCACTTGTTGCAATTATGAGGTGTGGACGTGCTGTTGGTCTTATAATGAGAAATTAATGGAATGGATTTTATCGGATTGAGAGAAATAGTCATTCAAATGTTGTAGAAATGGCTAATTTTTGACAAAACAAATGATGATTTAACTTCAACCTTTGAAAGAATCTTTGACAAATATAGTAAATAGAAGTAGGAGAGAATTTTGAACACAATTTCGATTTTTTCCCATATTAAAGGGGTTGAATGAATTTGCATATTCATTTCAAATTTCTAAGTTAGCAATTATAAACGAAAAGGAGAATAGACTAAAAAAAAGGCATAGAAATGATTGGATTGAGATCAAACATCGTAGCATTATTATCTTTTTTGTCTATTGTTGGCATCTACACTGAAGGTCAATCCATTTTTGATTGTTACTAAGTATTGGTGCCAACCAAATACTGATATTACTCAGGTAAGTACATGCTATAATTTAATTAAAAAAATTAAACTTTATATAGAAGATTTTATTTATGAAATAATTCAAACTTACAGGCCTTAGCAAATGCATGGAAGGAAGCATGTGCATCGACCATCCAAGTAAATTGTTGATTCCAAAAGGAGTTTAACAATTAAGTCAATCTAACCTCAAAGGTCCTTGCAAGAAGTGTTTCCTATTGAGGTTCAAGTCGAAGGGACATTACAAGCTCCTCCATCCAAACGGAGATGGATTAGTTATTTTCGAATATATTGATCAACTAACATTGTCAGGGCACTGGAGTTTTTTATGGTCAAGGAAAAACAAGGTTGAAGGAAAGAATGATTGCCCATAAAAATAAAATATGTACCAAACTTCCAATGGTAAAAATCTCTAATTATATATATTAACTTATACTTTTTCCCCAATTATATATAATTGAAAACACATAATTTCAATTGTCTTGAACTCATAGCTTTTTTTTTTTTTACTCTCTTTTTTTTTAAAGTTTCAGAATTTGAAGTTCAATTTCGTCACCAATTTCAATAGATGAAGGACATACTTTCTTTGATAGTAAGAATTTCCACATCAATCTTTTGGGCTGCAAGAATTTTACTTTTGAACATGTGACAATTATTGCACCGGACATAGCCCCAACACCGATGGAATTCACATAAGTAGCTCAGAAGAGATTAACATTTTCAATTCAAAATCGCAACTGGGATGATTGTGTGTCTGTTGGAGACGCAACAAGCATATAACTATTATTGGTGTAACTTGCGGACCAGGACATGGGCATTAGCATAGGAAGCTTAGGCAAGTTACACCAAGGAAAAGATGTGATGAGTTACCGTGAAATCATGCAAAATAATTCAATACTTCAAACGGTGTCAGGATCAAAAACATGGCCAGATTCTGTTGGCACATTCACAGCCTCTGACATGCATTTTCGAAGATATTGAAATGGTTAACGTCAGCAATCCTGTCATTATAGACCAAGAATATTGTCCATGGAATCAATGCAAACCGAAAGGCATGTATTTGAAATATTCTCTAAATTCATTTTAAACTGGTTACTTCAAGAAATATTCTTTTTCTCCTTTAAAGAAAAGTGCAAACTTGAGTACAATTCAATCAATAATTTTTTTTGCATGTTTTGGTTCCATCAAAAAAATTAAGACAGCAACGTCAGTATCAAAAATATCAGAGGCACTTCTGCTACTCCGGTCGCAGTCAAGCTTCTTGCCAGCAAAGTTACCATGTGAAGGCTGTAGAAGGTTTGATATTGACCTCTCTTACAGTGGAAGTCGAGGACCGATTTACATCTCAATGTGGCTAATGTCAATCCCACCGTTTCTGGAAAGCAAAAACCCACGTATATGTGCTGAACCTGCTCCTGCTGATGCTCCATCAACAGATTAATCTTTTCAACGATGACACAAGTCAGCAAAAACCATATGTGAAGTTTATCATACCTCTATTTCACAACATATTTTGTTTTACTTCTAACATTCCATAGGTTTGCTTCATCTAATAATGCATGCAGCGGAACATGTACCTTTTTTCTTCTTCCATTTATTTTGAAATGCATTTTAATGAGAAGTTCAATCATAAATTTATAACCTTAACTGTCGTTCTAATCAATTTCAACCTTACACCTAATTAAGTGATCGTATTATTTATTTTCAACGTTTTAATAAATATAACATTAGACAAGACTCCACTTTCACGACGCATATATTCTTAAATTGAAAGTTTCATCTAACTCTATTGAGTTTAAAATTGTTTCCTAAAAAAAACAAGAGCTTTCTCTAAGATGATGGAAATTATTGTGACTACTCATGTGTAAAAATTATTTCTGATTGATGTTGTAAATTGATGCGAAGAATTATTTTCTTTTGTTATTAGCAATGCTATATTGTGGGAAGAATGAATATTTAGCAATGATATTAATTTATTAGATAGTTGAAATAGTTGTACATATTATAATTACATTGCCTTTGAATTTACATGTTAGCTCTCACGAAATTAGTTTTTAAAAACCAATTTTAAAGTTGAAATTAAGAAAATTGATAATGGTCAAAAATTGGTGTTACATTTTTACCCAATATGTTGTCACACAAATAAATATTTCAAAATTATTATTTTTAATCTTTTTTTGTGAAACAATATGAATATTTTTATGTAATTTTTTTAGTATGGTCAATAACTGATATACCATTACTTTCGTCTATCATGGGTAGGCCACAATCATGAACCATCATAGATCACCATATTTATGTGTACCACTAATTGACAAATTTTTTTAGTTGGTGAAATTTTCAACTTAATCCAAGTTTAAAATTAGTTTTGCCCAACTCATTATGAAGTTTCAAATAAAATAAATTGTCATTTTTTCAAAAATAAATTTCTAAAATAAGAACCTTCCAAGTTTTAAATATTGAGTTTCGACAATGAAGTTTGAAATAAAATAAGTTGCTTACTATCTTAAACGGATTTCTGAAATAAGAACTTTTCTTTTTTTAAACGGTTTAACTTAGCTTTTCTTTTTTTTTTTTCTTTTTTTTTTAATTTTTTAAGTTTTAGAATCAAAGTTTGTTTAATGAATATCTAAATTTGGAGTATAACTTGTTGGGATGTATGCCCTAAAACCTGGTAGTTAATAAGTTATTTGAAATAATGATTGATTATCTTAGATATGCAATTATACATTAAGGAAAGATTCAAGGTTATATTATGTAACTTGAATAGTACGTGGTAGACATACAAATGGATCATGTTCAAGTAATAACCTAAATAGTTTGTAGTATATGTATAAGGTTGGGTGTCTTATCTTGGTGACACTATGGATACGACCGACTTTGTAAATATTATAAGAGTTGTAAGTGTTATAAACGATTTAATTCAAATCGTTCATGTAGAGACATGCGAGTGGGGGTATCTTATACTGGGAGCACGAAATGATTAAACTCTCTTTATAACACTGTTGACTAAAGAGATTATCATTTCATAAGATGACCATAGGTAACTCGACCTCAATCCTGAGTGAGTTATGAACTCCTATTTATGAGACCGACCCTTTGATTTGTATGAGCGAGAGTGGCCTGACTCACTGACTCAATAAGCCTACCAATTTGGTGATTTTTCTAACTAGGGAGCTAAGAACATAGATACATAAGGTGGAGTTTACTCCTTCTCATTTTCATGATAAAAAGATGAGTTGCTTCTTTAAGTGCTGACTTCGGATCTCAAACAATGGGGCCCCTCCCTCTCATTAACTCGATAGGGTTTTGTCTATGATAGGACCATACACAATTTGTTCATTAGAAGATCAGTGGGACTTAAGAAGTAAAAGGTAATCATAAGAGTAAAACGGTAATTTGATCCAACTGTAGTTACAGGCAATTCGTGAAGGGTTGACTTTCTGATAATTTGTTATATTCATGGACATAGAAATATATCTACAGTGCAAAGAGTGCAGTTGTGGGTCTTTAATATTGTGACCCATAGTTAATAAATATTGATTAATTTAATTTTAAAGTTTAATTAATTAATCTTGTATCATTAGAACTTTTAATCGGTTAGTCTATTAGGTCACCCTGCTAGCTCATTAAGGATAAAACAAGGAATATTTAGTTTTGAAAGAAATTGAATTGTTCAAATTATAAGAGAATTTAAGTTAATTTTATATAGTGTGTAACCCGAATGTACACAAATCAGTCATAATGTGCATATATACAGTCAAATGTGTACATCTTCCTAGATAAAAAAATTAACAAGAACCCTCTAACTTTGCATGCATTTATTTGCATATAACTCCTTTGTTATATGTACAATCATTTATCTTATGGGTAAAATTTCCAGAATATCCTCAGTCATCTTTACATAACATCATGGTCAAAACAGTCCATTCAAACAATATCATTAAGTCACGTTGTTCGATCAGTAAAAATTAACAATTCAAACAGTCTAGAATAACCCGTCTAAAAAAACAATCCAAGCAGTCTAAAGTAAACAGTCCAAGTAGTCTAAAATATATAGGATGACTGGTTCGAAGGCGAACCACTAGAAAGTCACTTACCTCAAATTGCAAGTCCAAATATTGTTCTCCAAACAAACAATCGGTAACCAATTAAAAAATGCGAAATAGAACCAACAACACAAAATCCAAATTTTAACAAATCTAAAATAGCTCGAATTTCATTCATTAATTCCGAAAAAAACTCCAAATAAATTACTCAAAGCGAAGCTTGATCAATAATCACTCCAAAATTTTCAGTCTCCAAAATCTCCACCAAAACAGATTTTAATTCCAATCGAGAACATCTAATTTCTTTCCAAAAACTCCAATTTCAACCTTAAAATAAAACCAAAAAGATTTTAGGCCAAGAATTCGATGGACATTCAAGAATTCCTAGAAAATCCACAATTTATAAGTAAAATCCCAAAAACACAACCCAAATAACTAACAAAAGGGTCCAACACCTTGACGGCTTACCAAAATCACCAAAATTGCTCTTTAACATTGCTGGACAACGTCTCAAAACTTCAAAAACTTCAATTGAACACCAAAACGTGATGGGTATCAACCAACAAGAACAAGAAATTAATGGGTAACAAATTAATTCATGAAATTCACCTAGAATGCGAAAATATAACCCAAAACACTCACCCCAACCGACAAACGGCGCGACCCCTCAACGGTGAGGAGACGGTGACGCGTGGCTTGACAACAACGATCTAGAACGTTTGACCAACTCCTCAATGGTGGCGGACCCTTGAAACAGAGCGACAAAGAGACACAGCGGCTCCGACGATGCGAACAAACCGGGCGAGCTTTGCTAAGGCGGCGCGACGTGACGACTTCAATGGACGGAGGGGGTTGTGGCGTGAGGCAAAGGCGCAGCTAGTTTCAGGCAGAGAGTGATGCAAACGCGGGTGCAAGCTTGGCTATCGACGCTCAACAGGAAGGAACGAGTAGTTGGTGGCTTCGGATCGCTGGTGCAGACGTTCGGCGGAGAGGTTAAAGGTGGTGACACGACGCTGGAGGACTTTGTGTGGTGTAAGAAGAAACTCAGGAATGGGAGGGGTTACGCGCACGGGAAACAAAGAGGGAAGAGAGAGAGAGAAAATTAATTTCTTTTTTTTTTCTCTTTTACTTTTTCATACAAATAACTAGAGATGTCCACGGGACGAGGTAGAGTCGGGATGTCATTCCCCATCCCCATCCCCACTCCCCATTTCCTTTTCCATCCCCGTGAAATTCCCCACGAGGATCGGGACGGGGATTCTCGGGAGTTTTTCCCATTACTTTTTTTGTAAAAAGCCAATTAATTGAAATCACTAATGTGAGAAAATTTTAATTAAATAATTAACTTTATCACTAAATTATTTATTATACATAGTTTTATATGACAATTTGAATTTAAAGATAAATTACTCAAATTTTGGTCTAAAAAAGCTAATTAATTTTTTTTAGTAGAAAGAAATAAATATAAATCAAATTATTCATATATATAATCTAAATTTAAACATTCAATTTAAACATATTCATTATCTTTCCCAATAAATAATCAAATTTGAAATTTAAATGTAAATATTTATATAATAATAATAATAACATTACATTAGATAACTTATACTAAACAAATAAGTAAAAACTGGGGTGGGGATGGGGGAACGGGGCGGGGAGGCCACGGAGGGCCGATGACGGGAAGCATTTCCCACATCCCATGTCCCCATTTAGCTCACGGAGAATTTATTCCTCCATCCTTCCCCCTTCCCCGCCCTGTTCGAGATGGGCCCCGCGGGGCCCCATCCCCTTGGGAAAATTGATCTCTACAAATAACCCTAACTAGCCCTCCTTTTTATACTTGTTTTTCTACCTTTCCTCCTCCAATTCCGAATTTCCTTTTTCCCCCTTCAAATTCTAAATCCCTATCTAAATCCAAAAATCCATATTCTCCCTTAAATTCCATAATCTTTTTAAATTCCAAATCTCTTCTCAATTTAAATCCAAATAAATTCAAATTCAATAACTCAACTCTTTTCCAAAATTCTCCTCCAAATTAATTTAAATCATTTATGCACAAAACAACACGAATTATCTTAATAAAATAATCCAAATATTAAATGGGACGCCAAATTAAGTCCCAATTAATTCCAAATAATTAAATTGAAATTAATTTAGTCAATTATTTAAATCTTGAATTTCGTTGTAACCTAACAATCCAAAATAAAATGTGCATAGTTACATAATAAATCAAGGTGTTACATTCTACCCCCTTAAGAAACTTCCATTCTCAAAATTTCTAATCTAGAGAAAACTCAAGGTATTGTGACCTCGTCTCGTCTTCTCGTTCCCACATTGCTTTCTTGAATTGTTGATTCCACCAAAGAACCTTTACCAATGTTATCTCTTTGTTGCGCAAAACTTTCACTTCCTTGGCTAAGATTTGAATAGGTTTTTCTTTGTACTTAGGTTCTCATTCAACTGCAAAGGCTCATAATCCACAATATGAGATGGGTCCGCCATGTACATCCTCAACATGGAAGCATGAAAAATATTGTGAATTGCCGACAGAGATGGTGGCATGGTCAACCGATAAGCTACAGGGCCAATCCATTCCAAGATCTCAAATGGCCCAATGAACCGAGGGCTTAACTTACCTTTCTTGCCAAACCTAAACAATCCCTTTATAGGTGCCACTTTAAAAAATACTTTATCACCTACCTTAAACTCCAAGTCTTTACACGTAACATCAGTGTAGCTTTTCTGCCTACTTTGAGTTGTCAACATTCGGGCTCTAATCTTTTGTATCGCCTCATTGGTGGTCTGCACCAACTCCAAGCCCAACAATTTTCGTTGACTAACCTCGTCCCAATAAACAAGAGATCTGAAGCTCCTTCCATACTAGGCCTCAAATGGCATCACGCCAATGGTATCCTGCTAGGTATTATTATAAGCAAACTCCATCAAGTGCAAGTGGGAATCCCAAATCCCTAAAAATTCCAGCGCACATGCACGTAACATATCCTCCAAGGTCTGATTCAAACACACAGTTTGACCATCAGTTCATAGGTGAAAAGCTATACTGAAATCCAATCGAGTACCCAATACTTTCTGAAGACTCTTCCAAAAGCTGGATGTAAAATGAAGGTCCCTATCGAACAAGATAGATAACAGCAGCTGTGCAATCTCACCACCTCTTTCGTATACAATTGTGCCCACCTACTCACTGAATATGTGGAATTTCCTAGGATAAATTGTGCTAGTTTGGTGAGTCTGTCCTCTTTAACCCAAATCATTGTATATCCTTTCGTTATCCTTAGCAAACCCACAAAATCGATATACATATTCTCTCACTCCCGCTCTGGTACACTCAGAGGTTGCAACTGAAGGAAATCGGATTCGAGATTTTCATGAGTAGCGGAAACAAGATTATTCCAAATCACAATCATGAATGAACAATACATTTACAGTCGACTTCAAACAAGCGGTTATACAAATAATACAGAAATTACAGCATGAAAAACTCAAATGAACAAAGAGAGAAACTTTACGAACATTGGAAGAAGCGTCTCCACGCTATGTTACGCATGACTGCTTGAACAACAACAACCTCGAATGTTCGATCTACACGACCACAACACAGAAATGAACACAGCACGAACACTTCATGCTCATCCTTAACG